>NW_027518680.1:20942500-21172500 GCF_043159265.1 Tasmannia lanceolata
TTCGACACTGATTGATGGATGTTTACATCCCCTTCAGAATCAATTCTCCAAGCAGCCGGTATAAGATCGACTCTCTCAACATTGTTAGGATCACCATCATCAGAATCAATCCCGATTGACTCACAGCCAATTTACAGCATCCAAGGAACCTTACTAGCTCAGATAGCTCAAATGGTCTTCCTCACCAGGGTCGAGGCAACATGTTGTCATAGATCCTACTATCACCAGCACCCCACATCCCCAAAGAGTCGTTCGAACCTAGTCTTTTAACAAATGATGTATGTTCCCACATTCTTCAACATGATATACCCGGCGGACTTTGTACCCAAATCCCCAGCGGAGTTTGCAACCAAATCCCCAGCAAAGTTTGTACCCACGTCCACAATAAAGTTTGTGACCAACCAGGTTTTCAAAACTAGTATGAGTCCCCTGAGGCATCAAAATCAGTATGAGTCCCTTGATGCATCAAACCAGTGTGAGTCTCTTGAGGCATCAAATCAGTGTGAGTCCCCTGAGGCATTGAACCAGTGTGAGTCCACTGAGGCATCGAACCAGTGTGAGTCCCCTGGGGCATCAAACCAGTGTGAGTTCCCTGAGACAACTCAAACCAGTGTGAGTCCCCTGAGGCATCGAACCAGTGTGAGTCCCCTGAGGTATCAAACCAGTGTGAGTCCCCTGAGGCATCAAACCAATGTGAGTCCCTGAGGCAACCCAAAACAGTGTGAGTCCCCTGAGGCATCGAACCGGTGTAACTCCCCCGAGGCATCAAACCAGTGTGAGTCCCCTGAGGCATCAAACTAGTGTTAGTCCCCTGAGGCATCAAACCAGTGTGAGTCCCCTGAGGTATCCAAACCAGTATGAGAGCCTTGAGGCATCAAACCAAAGTCTCACTGAGAGCAACTGCCCTGAGCAAACTACCGAAGTCTCTCTGAGAGCACCTACCCTGAACAAACAACCAAGGTCTCCTGAGAGCACCTGTCTTGAGCAAACAACTGAAGTTTCCCTGAGAGCACCTGCCCTGAGCAAACAACTGAAGTCTCCCTGAGAGCACCTGCCCTGAGCAAACAAGCAAAGTCTTCCTAAGAGCACCTGCCATAAGCAAACAACCGAAGTCTCCCTGAGAGCACCGGCCATGAGCAAACAAACAAAGTCTCCTTGAGATCACCTGCCCTGAGCAAACATCCTAAGTCTCCCTAAGAGCACCTGCCCCGAGCAAACAACTAAAGTCTCCCTCAGAGCGCCTGCCTTGAGCAAATAAACCTAAGTCTCCCTGAGAGCACCTGCCCTACACAAACAACCAAAGTCTCCCTGAAAGCATCCTACCTAGAGTTTTCACGCTATGAAATCTCTTTCAGGTAATCTAAATCGAGAAAAATCAAATCCATGCAGTGATCCTGCAAATCAAATCAAAGCCCGAGCAAGTTTGTTTGTACACGGTAACTTGTCAAAATCTTGTATGCTGTCGAAGCATAGTATCATACCAAAAAGCATGCAAACCATCTGTCGTATCATTTTCCAGGTGCCAATTTGGCATTCCTTTTATCAGTGTCACAACTGGATGTCAAAATGACATCCCCCGAGGTCCCTCCCCAAGTCAGGTGTCCTGAATCTCACTTCCGATGACCTAGAGGTCCCTCCCCAAGTAGGGTGTCTTGAACCTGACTTCCAATGACCCTCCCAGCTGTTACTAACGACGTCCATCCCAGGGCTTGTCCTAACGGTCGTATTTTCAAAAACTGTCGGCGAGAGGTTTCCACTCAATGACCAGACAACAAGGTTCATCGGTGAGGGTTGCACGCCCTAGGATCCGATGTGAGTCTTGCAAGCTTAACAATAGTCTCCAGTGACAAAATTTTGATGTCTCCTTACTTTGGCATTGGGGTGCCTCGCACCCTCTACCAAAGAGGGGCATCTGTAGCACCCAATTTTGTCAAGGCGGTACTAATGATAGGTATCGCGAAGAAGAACCTTATGACGAGTCCCAGAGCACCAGTTGTGTTTCTTCAAATCTCTCTTTAGGGTATTTACAGAAGGGACTGACTTTAAAAAAACCTTGTTATCCTGGAGAAATAAACCGAAAAGATTGTCTTTATAGCACCAAACCTTTTTCGGCAACCAAACCTGTTTTTGCACAGCACCCGCCTTTTTCCGGCAAGACAAAGAAAATTTATGTCTCCCAAAACCAAACAAGTTAGGTTTATTAGATATTATTCAAAAAAACGAATCCAACGCACCTAACCGCGTGTAAATCGGAGTTCAAACGAAGAAGTTATACACGTTTTAAACTACCACTAAAAGACGAAACATCATCACTATTTGGATAAGGATGAAAATTCGTCCCAAACGAATTTCAAATTAGTCCTAGATGAATTTTGGGCGATTTTAGATATTTTTAACCCCCCCCCTTCTCTCCCTCTCTCTCTCTCTCTCTCTGATTTTGGGATTCTCTCTCTCTTCCCCCTTGTGTGATTGGCCATACAATCCTCTTTGGGTGTATTTCCAAGGTGGGGCATACAACCCTGCTTGGGTGTATTACTAAAGCCCAAACCCCTGCCGAAATTTAGAAAAACCCTAGTTACCTTGCATTTTAGAAGAGAGAGAGTAGAGAAACACTTGGTAGTTCTCACTGGGCGTCGGCACTCCGCCGAAATTCCGAAGGTTCGGAGCGACATCCTCTTTTTGCACCGTTGTTCTGTCAAATTTCGCAGAACTACGAGCTACTTTTCAATAGTAGCACCGTTGTTCTGCCGAAATCTCTACAAACTCGGAGGCGATTCGGCAACACAGCGCTGTTACGTCGCCGATTTCTTCGCAGCCTCAAAGGGCACTCTCAAACAAGCGCGGTTACGCTGCCCAATTCTCATTGGTAAGATATAATTTATTTATTTTTCAGTTGTGTATTTACAAAACGTGTAGGGTGGGTTTCATCATCCGTGATGTCAAGTCCCTCTACCTGCCCCTTTACTACTTTCAGCTATTTACAACTTTCATTTACAAAACGGATACAGTGGGTTTCATCATCCGTGATGTCAAGCCCCTTTAGCTGCCCCTTTGTCATCTAATTTAAGTTAATCTGTGTCGTGAGTAAGTTGTGAAATCAGGCTCTGCCGCAAGCAACTTACAATATCAATCAGGTTAACCATATTTACTTTCTGTTGTGTATTTATGAAACTTATAGGGTGGGTTTCATCATTTATGGTGTCAAGCCCCATATGCCTTTTACTAATTCCAGCACTTTACATCTTTCGGCACAAGTAAGGTACGAGGTTGAGATGTCACAAGAGTCGTTCCGATACGGCCGATACCTTGTGGCGTAAATCCATCCAATTTGCTCTTTACTTTCTAAAATTTACAGCTTTTCTGCACAAGTAAGGTACGAGGTTGAGATGTCATAAGAGTCGTTCCGATACGGCAGATACCTTGTGGCGTAAATCCCTCTGACTTGCACTTTACGTTCTGCAATTTACAGCTTTCTGCACGGTAAAGTACGAGGTGGTGACATCATAGGATCTCGGGCGCACAAATTACCCCCTGAACTTATGTTATAAACCCCTTTGCCTTACTTTTACTTTATGTACAGTCATTTTCCGTTTGATTTAAGTTAATCCGCGTTATGAGTAAATAGCGATGTCTGGATCTTCCATAAGCAACTTCCAATACCAATCAGGTTAATTATCGCTTATTTTCTTTTTCTTTTGTAAATTCACTCCATTTACATTCGGAATTAAGCATAATCTAACAAGGAAAATAAAATAAAATCCTTTTATTTTAAATTCTTCCAAAAAACCAATCTAAGTTAAGAGACCAAATTAAGCCGGGCAAGAGGGGTGCTTAATACCTTCCCCAATTGTAACCACAACCCTTATCTGGATATCTGTAAGGACCATCCCTTAAGCAAAAGAGTAAAATATAAGGTTCTAGGCCCAGAGCAAAGGAACCCCTGATTACGATTCTTCCAGAGAAATTCGAGTCGTTACTCATTTCCTTGGAAGAATAGACACGGGTCATAGGCCCTAACTTAGGTGGCGACTCTGAGTTTCTCTAAAACTTACAAAGTTAGGACTACGGTCCCGAGATCGCAAGGTATGCAGATCAAATAACACCCCCTTATAACCCGATTGTGGTTATCCCCTGTCATCCTGCGCAAACACGGGAAAAAATCGGCTCCCACATGTTTTCGATTCAGCTGACCGCATGCCTTATATTTTGCCTGGACTGCCTACCCTTGCAGGTTTTTCATCCAGCAGGCTCAGAACCCTGAGTTTTGCCTAAGCCGCCCTTTCGGGTTTTCAGGTTAATGGGTGAATGACCCTAACTTTTGCCTTGACCGCCCTTTCGGGTTTTCAGTCTAGTGGGTCTAAGACTCCATCATATTTTCTTTTCTTTTTGTTTCTCTACAAACCTGGGCCTAATTACACCAGAAGGAGTTTTATGTAAGTTTGGGTTCAAAAAGATTTTGACTTTGGTAAGTTTGCATCTATTTGGACCGAATCTGGACTCTACAGACTGCCTACGTATCCCCAAAGAAATGAGAATCAGGTCCGCGTAGTTCGCCCCTTGGGGTTTCAGGGATTTTTTTTTCTCAAGGATTGTTTCTTTTTTTTCTCAAGGATTGCTTGTTTTTCCTTTTTCTCTTTTTTAAAATTTCAATTGAACCTGAATTGATCATGCTGCCTACGTACCCTGTAAAAAGGGATCAGATAATGACGTAGTTCAAGTTCTAAAATGCCCCTACTTTAAATTTGTCAAAGAAAGAAGATTTTTTTTTTCCAACTCAAAGAGTTTGCAATCGGTTTTGACTTTTATGTTGATGGCTTTTTAAGCTCTGGTCGTCCAAGGATGGCCTCTTGGTGTGTTTAGGCATAATACTTCTTTAGTTGGTCCAGATTTGTAGGTTCTATTAATTTTTCTCCATTTTCATCGAGGAGTCTTACGGCTTTTTCTGGCAGGACTTCGTCGACGATGTAAGAACTAGACCAATTTGGCCTGAACTTCCCTTTGGGATCAAATACCGGTACCCAATATGACTTCAAGACAAGATCTCCTGGCTTTAAATCTCGGATTCAAACTTTCTTGTTGAAGGCCCTTTGATATCCGTCTTTGATATCCCTGGATGTGGTATATCTCCTGGCTTCCATCATTACCCTCAAAGATGAAATCCTCAGCTCAACAGGGAGGACTGCTTCCATTCCGTATACTAGAGAATACGGAGTTACACCTGTAGAGGATCTGATCGATGTCCTATAAGCCCATAAGGCATATGGAAGTTTGTTCGACCAGTACTTATATGTCTTTGTCATCTTACTTTATAATGATCTTAATATTTTTATTCGTTGCCTCTACAGCTCCATTTGTCTGAGGTCTGTAGGGAGATGACTTGTGATGCTTGATTTTGAACTCTTCACACAGGTGTACTACCTCTTTCTTAAAATAAAACCCATTGTGAGAAATCAACTCATGAGATACTCTGTATCTGCAGATAATATTTGTACGGATGAACTTCGCAACTGATGCTGAAGTCAAGGAAGCACATGAAGCAGCTTTTATCCACTTCGTGAAGTAGTCAATGGCTACTATAATGTACTCATGTCCACTTGAGGATTTGGGATAGATTTTTCCAATGATATCTATCCCCCATACTAAGAATGGCCATGGAGAAGTCAAAGAATGTAACTCTGAAGGAGGCACATGAATGAGATTAGCATAGACTTGGCACTTATGGCATTTCTTCATGAATGCAAAGCAGTCTGCTTCCATTGTGGGCCAATAGAATCCAAGCCTAAGGATTTTCCTTGATAGTATTTTTCCATTCATATGAGGTCCACAAACGCCTTCATGTATTTGTTCTATGAGCTATGCATCCTGATCCTCATCAACACACAGAAGCTGTATCCCGTCAAATGACCTTTTGTACAACTCTTCATCACAAATGATGAAATTGGAAGCCAATTGCTGAAGAGTTTTCTGCTCTTTTCCTGAAGCCTCAAGCGGATGCCCCTTTCCTGCAATAAGGTTCTTGATATCCATGTACCACGGCTTTCCATCCGGACATCTAGCCGATATCTCTATGGCATTCACATATGCCGGAGCCCATTGTAACCTCACAGCTAAAGGTTGGACCTCCATGGTCACAGAAATGTCTAACATTGAAGCCAGAGTAGGCAAGGCATCAGCAAAATGGTTCTTGATCGTCGACAAATGAGTAAACGTGATACTCCTGAATTTCTTGACCATAGATTCGAGATGAGTATTATATGGGATTAATCTAGATTCTCTTATTTTCCAATCTCCATTAATTTGGCAGATGATCAAGATTGAGTCTCCAAACACATCTATGTCTTGGACTCGCAAAACCAAAGCTACCTCTAGTCTGACAATACAAGCTTCATACTAGCCATATTATTCGTGCATTCAAACTATAACTTGATAGATATGGGGATAAACTCTTTCTTAGGGTCTAATTTAGGACTTTAAATCACTGATTTGATAGGATGTTTAATCTAACAAAGCTAATTGGGGGTTCGGTCAAAATGGGGTGTCTACACCTACCCGAGAATTATCTCAGGTCGAGTCAGGTCTAATTTTTTACAGGAAAACCCGAGATTCCTAAACCCGACCCTACCCAAGATAGTTTCTCAGGTTGGGCAGACTCGGGTCGGGTTTTCATTTTTTAGCTTAGGATAGAGACTAATTTTCAAGATTGTAGAAAAAAAACAAACCTTCACACTAAAAATTTCTAAATTTATGTCATCAAGTGTATAACTTTAAGAAGGACACTATATTTTCACATACAAACATGATCACCTCAATCAAAACAATTGTATCAATATATTGGAAAATAATTTTCTATGTTATCCAAGAGATATTTAAGAAAGTGACAGTGCACCCATATGAATCGGGTCGGGTTTCGGGTTTTTTTTCTTTAAACCCAGCCCTACCCAAGATTGAGTTGGGTTTTCCAATTTTAAACCCGACCCTACGCAAGACCCTGGTTTGAAAACGAAACTTGGCGAAATTTCGAATTTCGCCCTTTACCAAATTTCGGTAATTTCGGTCCAAAATTTCAATTTAATGTAATTATTTAAAAAAAAAAACAAGTTACAAAATTTTGGCAGAAATTTCAGTCTGAAATTTTGAAATTTATTAAATACCATTTTTTAATTAATACCGAATTTCGGCCCAAAATTTCGGATTTCGCCGAAATTTCATATTTCTGTGGGGTCGGAAATCTGTACCGAAATCGAAATTTAAAACCTTGCCTAAGACCCATGATTTCTAAACCCAATCGGGTTGGGTCAAGTCTTGGAAGTGGGTAGAGATGAAAATATTAAAAATTAAATGATCTGATCCCTATAATAGCTTGTAAGATATGGTACTGAGTAGGACAATAAATAAGGAAATCAATCTCTCTACTGAAGTTGATTTAAAGGATTAGTAATATGATAATTGATTTTGGTAATACAAGCTTAAGAATGATGTGTGTCTATAAAGTTTAGAACTGAACTTGAACTAATTAGGTAGTACAAGCTTAAGAATGATGCGTGTCTATAAAGTTCAAAACTGAACTTGAACTAATTTAAGATTAGTTGCAAAAAAAGGGCACTGCAAATGTGCAAAAGTGCGATAGTCAAACTATTATATGTGGTAATAAACAGGGATGCAACAATGAGTAAATAAAATTTAGACAATGTGGACCCACGATCCGAGAGAGGCGGGGGTACGAGTCCCCCAGAAAATCTCTAGGTCATCCACGTGAAGGAGAGCCCCACCAAGGAACTCTCGAAAGAGTGCACCTCACAGCATGAGCGGCGATGTAAAGTGAAATACCTCTCCATTCGGGGACTAGCCCGGATTCGAGACGCACCTTAAACAAAGAAAGAGTCGCCATCCAAGGAAGTAGGCCCTGAATCCCATGCTGTGCTCTGTCGCAACAGATAACCAGAGATACAAAAGGTCCGTGCCTGATGACGAATGGGGAAGGGGTTAGGCGCCTCCAATTCGCCCAAGTGCAAGCACCTGGTCTCTTATGCCATTTATTATTAACTTTGAAGAGTTTTGGGCGAAAATCATGCGAAATGGGAACGAATATCCCCGAGATAACGTCTAGCTAACCATGCATGTCTCGGAGATGAATAAGAAGCACAAAAAGAAATGAAAGATATGTCACCTAAGAATAGCTAGGTTATGAGTGCCATGCCTAATTGGTGTCTAAGTTCTGGTGGACAAACACACGCATGCTACAGCTAAAGGTATAGGATCTGTACATGAAAGTAAGAAAACACAGCAAAACATACATCACAACCCATGACCTGACACGACAAACCCTAGACTCTAATGCGATACTTGACTCGGACCAGGATGGCCATCCATCCTGGCTGCACTACGTATCCCGGCCTCGGGAAGAATCAGAGTCAACGTAGTTCGACGACCTATGCTAAACTACAATGCCTAAACCTCTAGGACCGCTATCCTAGACTCGATCAACTAGACCTGACTAGTTTTTTAAAGCTTCTTGCGCCATTACTTAAGTTCAAGTGAATGGTAATTTTTAGGACTCCGTATATGCCCTAACTAATGCAAGTGGACCCTACACCCTATGTGTGACTAGGCTGTGCGTCCTAAGGAAAACCATGGGCTATCAAGTGCGTTCTAGTCTAGCCATCGGATCGACTAAATGTCTAACCGACCACGACTCGAGGCCTCCTAACTCTAGAGACACTCACACGACCAGACACGGCAAAGCAACACAATCATGACAGACTCCAAACTCTATGGGAAGATCTTTTGAAAATGATTTGCAAGGTTATTTTGAAGAATTTTTGTACTTTGGGAAGATTTGAAAGGTTTTGAAGCTTATGAAAGGTTTTGAAATTGTGAAAGTTGTAACTGAACTCAGGATGCCAGCTGCACGCCTGAGCTGCCTACGTACCTCTCAGCTAGGGATCAAGCCATCCGTAGTTCGGACGAAATTTCCTAACTACTCCTAATGACTCAAGATTTTTGAGATTTTTTATTTTTCAAATGTTTTTTTTTTTATGTTTTTGACTTAAGAGGACAGAATCATATCATCATAAGAGTATGACAGACTCCTGATATCCCACAAAGGTTGGACAGCATCCTATGCTTTGCGGGGGAAAATGATAGAATCACGACTCTGCAAGGGTTGGACAGCATCCTATACCCTGCGAGAGCGGATAAAAATCACATGACTTGATGAGGGGTTCGACAGAATCCCAACCCCTATGATGATAGGATAGACTCCTGAAAGACTGACTCCTATGCGGAAGACTGACTCAAATACGAAAGGACAGACTCCTATACTCTACAAGGGTAGGACAGACTCCCAAACCCTAGGACAGACTCTAAAGAGGAAGAAACCCCTTAACCTGCGAAAACTCTAAGGCAGGGAGGGAAGGGGTTGGCTCAAGAAGCATTCCGTCATAGCCTACCCAAAGGAAATTAGTTCTTTGAATCGATGGAACTTTAAACCTTGTAAGGAATCTTAAGAATGGCATATATGCGAGGTAACCGAGACATGAAACAGACTGCGAAGATGATAGTAATTTCAAAACCTTAAAAAAAATAATAAGAGCCCAAGAGTAATATGTAAACCCTAAATGGATGAGCAACTAAGATCCTAGGGAGGAATAAAGAGGCAATCAACGGACATTGCCGCTCAATACATTCAAAACCGATGGATAATCAAGATGGATTTATAGCCAATGAACATGATAACACAGATGCTTAGGAATTGATCAGGGGAATTTCATCATCTGTATTACCATTTTACTAAATCTCTTATCCCTTGACCTTTAACTCAACTGGAGAAGAATAAAAGGGTTAAAAAGGCCTCCAAGAAATTCAAATCGAGCAGTGCTATAATGGACCCAATAAAGATCAGACAGTGCTGACTCAATTATAGAAGCTGGGTAACATGCTTCTCCTTTGTATCATCACTTTAAACAAGTAGGACAATCTCAACAAAGATGGAAAAGAAATGGGCACCAGGTTCAGCACATTTGACAATGAATATATGACATCATGAAATGGGACCCAAAGGCACTGTACGAAAACATCTAGAATCAAATAAATTTAAACATCGAGCTTCGCATAGTTTGTAAAACCCAACATACAGACATTGTTAATATTTTGAAGATAAAATCCTTTTTCCAAATTTACTCACTCTACTGCAATGAAATGGTGCATGCCTCTTGCGGAAATGAGGTTTTATAAGAACAAGTGACAATTTTGAAAGCTCACCAACACATAACCACTTGTTCAAGAGAGACAGATAGCCATTTCGGATTTCTCAACAGGGAAAATACATGACACGAGTAGATCAGCCCTCATATCAATAGGATTGAGATTTCAGAGACATGATCAGAGATCTTGAATAGCAGTCATGCAATTAGAAGGAAATACCAACATTACTATTTAAAGAAGGCTACTTATCAGGACATAATCTGAGTTCTAGACCAGCAATTATGCAATTAATTAAGATTTTTTTTTTAGAGGAACGAACTCAAACAAAGCTTGAAATCACGCCATGGGTGATGAATGTGTTACCTTCTGTCGAGGAATTTTGTCACCTTCTTCCTTGAGCTAACGAAAATCCCCTTGCTACTCTGCAAATGATAAGCACACAGCAAGACCTCGGAAATCCGAGGCCCAGATCCGGATCTAGTTCTTGCAATTGAGAGAGAAGGAGAGATGTCAAGATGGAGTCCAAACACTAAATACCCCCTCCAGTGAGCTTCGGTTGATTGGCAACCTCCCCATCTCCACTTTCTTTTCCTATTTCCACTTACTGATAAAGCTTTTTTTTAAAAAAAATTTTGGAAGGTAGTTGCAGAGGATGAAGATGGCGATGATGGTGGTGAAAATGAGAGTGAGGGTGGTCGAATTTGGGTGAATATGTTGGTGGGTTAAATTGATAGTGGAGAAGAGCAATATAGGGTTTTGAGATGGGTTTCAATAGAAGTAGTGGAGGTGGGTTACAATGGAGGTAACAGGGTCGAATTTACAGGGGATTCGGCTGGATTTGGGTTGGGGTCGCAGAAATGGGTTAAAAGTGGTGAAGATGGGTTTTGTGAAGATGATGAAGATGAAAAACGAAATGGGTTTGGGTTGTTTGGGTTTTAATGGGGGGTTTGGGTTGATCGGTGGAAATGGGTGGGTAGTGGAGAGGCTTGGTGGAGGAAAAATGAAGGCACGGCAGTGGTGGGTGGAGATCGGCTTCAATGGAGGAGGTCTCTCCTCTATTCTCTCTGTGCGGGTGTGGCTGAGATTTGGAGGTGGTGGCGATAGGGGTTTCAACGGGTTTTGGGTGGTGGTAGAAAGGGGCGAAATGGGTTTTGGGTGGTGGTAGAAAGGGGCGAAATGGGTTTTGGAATGGGGTGAGAGACTTGGGGTTTAATGGGGGTTGGGAAAAGCAATGAGGTGGAGGAGAGGGTTTGGGTGGGGTTCGGTGGCCGGCCGGAGTTGGGTGGGTCTTAAGAGAGGGTTTAATGGAGAGTACGGTGAGATGGGTTCTGGTTTAGATGGTGTGGTAAATATGGGAGTAGAGGTTTGATGGAGATGAAGGTGGAGGATGGTAGATGGAGGTGGGATAGGCTCGCCGGATTCCGGCAAGCTTGCCGGAGAAGATGGATGGTGATGGGTTTGAGGTTCTAATAATAAAAAAAAATGAAAAATGGTGGCGGTACCGACGGTGGTGGAGGGTTTCTGGAATGGGTTTAGGCCGGCGATGGCGGCTGCAATGGTGGAGAAGAAATGGGTTTTTAATGAGGGTTGAAGACGATGGTGGTGTGGATGGGGGAGTAGAACCGGATTCAAAGGTTTTGGGTGGCTACAATGGAGGAGGTGGTCGGTGAAGAGGAAATGGATGGGGTGGTGGCTGTGGGTTTTCCTCTTCTCTGCTTCTCCCTCTCTCTTCTTTCTCCCAAACAAAAATGAGCTCTCCTCCTCTTCTTCTTTTTGTTTTGTTTTTTATAACTAGGGTTAGGGACCTAGTTCTAATCCTCACCTTCCATTTCCTTTGATGGCCTAGATCACTTCTCCTTGTGCTAAAATCTGAAACCCTAAACATGCTTTCCATCATGGCCCTACACTTGTCCTTCTTTTGATCTTAGGGTCCTTGCTCATTGCTTATAGAGGAAGCAATGAGAACATCCAAGAATACCCTTAAAGATGGGTTTATTTTCTTCTTGCCCAACACCTCTATTTTGATTTTTTTATTAGAGAAGAATGATATACCCGACCCCCCCCCCTTTTTGCTCTAGACAGCCCCATCTAGTGTATTTTAACTACTCTTATCTCTACAGGGGGGTGGCTCGAGTAAGAAAAGGGGGCGGAATAAATTTTCTTCTTCTTTGATTTGCCTATGGTAAGCTAGTATTGGCACACCCATGCCCTGCTAATTCACCCTCCCTTTTCATATTTCTTCAAACTACGCCCAGCTCGAGACATGGGTTGGGATGCGACTTGGGTCGATTCATGAAATTCGGGTTGAGATTTTCAACTGGCAATCGGGTTAGGCTCAGATTAATTCCATTCATTTTCCGCCTGACCCTGGCCTGACTCGACCCAATCTATAGACATGAGCGTCCGATATCAATACCAACAATTCAGGGTTCAAAATAAAAAAGGGGGCCGATATCAGAGGTGAAGGTTACATTGGTAATTTCACCAATTCTGGGGACATGAGAGTGGGGATCAGGGCTTCGAATTAAAGGGGGTTTCTCAGGTTATGAACATCGATCAAAGGGCCTGGCAACGACAGTATTTTCCAGGTTTTTCGGGTTGGTTTCGCACTTCGAGACCTTATTCAACCCCGGGATTTCATTCGAATACGCGGGTTTAGGGCCCTGTCAAAATGGGGTGTCTACAGACAACAACATGCAATTAATTCAAGAAGAGGTCAATGTACTGACAAGGTTCTGTCTGCGTATCAGGCAACAACATATATGATCAAATAATACATTTAACAGCCCTAAAATTCCTTGGGTGCTATAAAAATAATCATATGAATGGGCAGGATGATGAATAAATCATGTTAAAAGGGTAAAAAAGAATCTTATCAAGACATGAGTGTGTCTAATGTCAATAGAACTGATCATGTGCTTAATTATGCCAAGTGGTGAGATTGCAATAATACTAATTCTAGGCAATCAAATGGACATTGGTGATTGATGAACATGCAGGTTATTGAACCCAACTTCTTACAACAGTGGGTTGAATGATAGAGAAGGAATTGCTATTCAATAATAAAGACAAATAAGTGAAAGTAAGTAAGTTCAGTCCTTCCCCTTTGCAGTCCGAGTCGCAGATGAACCGACAAAGAGGAGAAGGATGAAGGTGGATGATGGCGTCTGAATCCGGGTCTGCGATCGCGCGGTCGGTAGAGGGCCTCCGCGGGGTCTGCAATCACAAACAGGAGGGTCAGGGGGTCCGGGGTGGGTCCCAGACGACCACTTCGACACCCAAGTCAGATCCTTCTACCAATCAATATAAAAGACAGCGAGAAGAGGAGGGGGTTCGATCAGGTTTACCAGGACCAAGGCGCGGGTTCTTTTCTGGGTGTGCGGATGAGTGGGTCGGAGGGGACTAGCAAGGAGAGTAGGATTAAGTTCCTAGTCTCGTCTGTTGTTGCCTCGCCTCTTTTTTCGGTTGTTATGCGGGAGCTGAGAAAAGGATGTCTTTCAAAAAACGTGGATCCCTCTCTTCTTCCCTTCCCCTCCCTTTTAAAGGGAGGCGCGCGGACCTTATCATCATTATGGAAAGAAAACCTTCCTTTGCAGGATTGGGGTGTTCCCCTGCTCCGCCGGCACGCGTGGCTTTGCCGGATATTTCCTTCTATAACTTGTGATGATGAGGCCTGGACGGCGAGAGAGCGACACGCGTTGTGATCGTATGGTCTTGCCATTTCCCAACGCCTTTCTTTATGATGGTTAGGCTTTATTGGTGCATGGACGACACATGGGGAGATCTGAGAGCAACGCCGTATTTATGTCCCATCATAACACCCCCTTACTCCTTTGGTCCATTGAATGGGCCAAGGGAGTAACATTTTGGTCGAGCGACGTCATGGTGAGGGCATTTATGGGAGCTCTGGAGTACGAGGAGGCGTGCCGTTTTATCCGGCGGCTATTCCCGGGTAGTGGTAGCGTCATTATGTGGGTCGCCTTATTTCGAGACACGAGGTTTTCTTCCTTGAGCTTGAAAAAGGAAGATTACCCCGGCGCTCTGTTGTGGACTCTCTCCCCCTCTTTTTTTCTGAGGTAGGCGTTTCTCCGTGCCCTTTTTCAACAACATGTCTGATTCCCCTTCGCGAGTTAGGGGCAAGGCCTGTCTTTCCCAGGAATCATCGAGTGACCCTGACTTGTCTTCTGATCCGGAGGAGGACCTTGCGGTTCGTCGGAAGAGGGCTAGGAGGGACTCGGGCCCTTCCTCGGGCGTTCCCCCCCTTCGCCTTTCCTCTTTGCCTAGGGATGACAAGTCGTCTCGGTCCTGTGTTGCCAGGGAGTGGTCTTTTTTCTCCTGAGCCTATCGCCAAGGGATGGAACTGCGTGGCCGTGTTTCGAAGATGGGTAAGGAGATCGAGGACTTGAAGCGGAAGAACGAGGCTTTGCAGAAAAAGGTTCAGTCCCTTAATGAGTAGCTACGGAAATATGAGATGGACCCCCTGCTGGAGAGCTCCTGGGAAGAGGAGGGGGACCCTTCGGGAGAGGGATCTTCTTCCGATTAGTTTCTGGCCTTTCCTATTTTTCTATGCGTTTTTTTTTCTTCCCCTTTCCTATCGGGGATTTTGGGGCCTGCGTGCTCTGCGCTTTGTTTCTTATTCCCTCTCCTTTTTGTAGGCCTGTGAGCCAGGAGGATGTGAATGGACGATCTTCATGAGTTTGCATCGTGTCTCTTTGTGTTGCTTTTTTCATCTGTTTGGCATAAATTATCTTTGTCGCGAGGAATTTGTGGCATTTTGTTCAAACCTATGCGAGATTCCGAGCCCTTTTCTAGTGCGTTTAGTTTCCTTCGCCTGTTGTGTTTGTGCGTCGTGGTCTCGTGCCGGGGCTCCGGGCCTGGGCGCGCATTTTTCCTCTAGTGGGATTGAGGTCGGACCTCTTTGCTTGGTTTCCCACCTCCGGACCCTTCCCTTTCATTAGGTGGGGAGGAGTTGGGAGTGATTTGTGATGATGAGGCCTGGACGGCGAGGAAGTGACACGTGTCGAATTTTTACGGTCTTGCCGTTTCCCATCACCTTTCTTTATAAAGGTCATATGGGTGCATGGGCGACACGTGGGGAGAGCTGAGACCAGCGCCGTTTTTATGTCTCATCATAACACTACCTTTGGTCCATTGAATGGCCCAAGGGAGCAGGCTTGTTTACCTGGTTAAGGAATATCGTGACGAAGGCATTTATGGGAGCTTTGGGGTACGAGAGGACGTGCTGTTTCGTCCGGCGGTTCCTTCCCGAAGAATTGTGGTGCCATCACGCGGTACCGGCTGGTCATCCAGTAGGAAACGGACACGCGTAGGGCAAGTTGCTTCGTTTTCCTACCCAAGGGTCTCCCATAGGGTTTATAAGGGGTGAGTTCTTCCGCTTTTTATGCAGATTGCCCTTTCGTTCCTCTTTCCTTCTTCGCTTTCTTTTGGCCTTTCTTCGGGCTCGTCAGAGATGTCGTCGTCTTTCCAGGGTCTCTCTATAAGTGGCGAGGGGGGAGTTTCTATCGAGGGGAGTCCTCCCAGTAGTCCCGAGACAAACCCTGACGGGTTGGGGCCTCTGCAAACGATTCCTGAGAGGAACCCGCCTCAAGGGCTTTCCCCACGCTCTCATCTTCCTCCCCTTTATGAGAGGGAGTCCCATGAAGCTTTTGTTCATCGCCACCGCTCATTCTTCTCTCATGTCCATCGTAGGGAAATGGAGGTCTGTAGCCGGATGATCGACATGGATAGAGAGATAGCAGCCTTGCGCGCGGAGAATGATTTGTTGAGGAACCGGGTGAGGTGGTTAAATGACCAGACCCGATTTGCTGAGGGTCCATGTTGGGGGAGCTCTTCGGAGGGGGAGCATAGTGATAAGGAGCTCTCAGACGCGGAAAATTCTTTCAGTGGCTAGTCACTTTAAGCTGGAGCGAGTGGGTTGAGGGGGACTTTGGAGGGGCTCTTTCCCTTTTTCCTTTTTTTATTTTTTTTTTCTTTATTTGGGGGCCTTGGGGGCCCGGGCCTACATGCCCTTTTTTTGTCATCACCCTCCTCCCCCCCTTTTTGTAGGCCTGTGGGCCAGAAGGAAATAGTTATGAATGGCTCTCCCTTTTTAGTATTTACGACTTGTGCTTTATGCTTCCTTTCCCTTTGCATAGTAGCCAAAATATTTCGAGCGGAGCTATAGAAGCAAGACCGGGCCTTTGCTATGCGACCCGAGCCCTCTTTGCTGTGCTTGGTATTTTCCTTCTGGTGGTTTTGTATGCCGGACCCTTGTGATGGGTCCCGAGCCTTTCCCGACTGTACGTGCTATTTTCCATCTTGTGGAATTGTATGCCGGGCCCTTGTGATAGGTCCCAAGCCTTTCCCGACCGTATGTGGTATTTTCCATCTTGTGGAATTGTATGCCGGGCCCTTGTGATCGGTCCCGAGCCTTTCCCGACCGTACGTGGTATTTTCCATCTGGACCCTTCCTTCCCCTTAGGTGGGGAGAATTTAGGGATGGCTTGCTAGGGAAGTCACCTAACGGTAGGGGTAGCAACATCTTTTCAGTCGGGGGCATGGCGCTTCGATTTTTGGCAGTTCCCTCGAATTTCCCAATCGGCGCCAGGTGTGCGCGTCCCATCGGATTAGAGGGAAAGGGAGATCAAGCGACGCGTGTTGAAACCCTAGCTCTTTTTAAAGCCTTTTTGGGGATTTCATTCTTTGTCTTATTTCTTCGTCTTCCTTGGGTGAAGCGGGCTTTCTTCTGCAGCGATTTTTTTACATGTTGCTCTTCACCAACTTCCGTCTGGTTTTTCCTCGTTTGTCTGCCCTGGTGAGTTCTGTGCTTTTTATTCCGTCCGACATTTCATTATTTTACGATGTCTGTCGTAACCGGTTCTCAGAGTTCGTCTTCCGAGTCAGTAGAAGTAGTGGAGAGGGCTCCGCCAAGGAAAAGGAGGTGGTTGGTAAAGGGCGGGGGCAGCGACTCTCGAGATGTACAGCTGCCCAGGGAGTCAGAAGATAGCTCCGGGGCTTCTGGATCATCGTTGGGGGCCGCTCCCTTGGAATTTCCTGCTCGAGTCTCTTCCGCTCGTGAGGCGGAGATTAGGGACATTCGGTCTGGTGCCGTTATCCGTCCTGGTCGGGTGGCATGTTATAGGAGTACTTTGGAGGAGGGGGCGACGGAGAAGATTAGGAGGGAGTTTCACATTCCCGATGATTATGGGATAAGGGTTCCTTCCTCTGCGGAGGGGGTGTGTGAGGGTATCACGGAGGAAGAGGTAGCTTTCTATGTGGAGGCTTTTCGGGCGGGGATTAGGTTTCCGCTCTTAGGCATTATAGTAGAGGCCCTCGAGTTTTATCGGGTGGCCCCCTCCCAGCTGTCGCCTAATAGTTGGCGTACTCTCTTGGCCTTTGTGGCCAAGGCGGGTCTTCATAAGATTCAGCCTACCCTCCCTCTGCTCCGGGGTTGTGTTGCCCTTAGCCCGTTAGTGAAGGGGGAGGACAGCTGGTTGTTGTAGACACCCCATTTTGACCTGACCCAAATTTTCCAAAAATTGAATAAATCCCAAAAATTCGAGTCCCGAAACCAAATTTCGAGTCTCAAATGTCAAGTTTCAAGTGCCTGAAGCATATCCCCGAAATTTCAGAAGAACCGAGCCTTCAATGCAAAAGAACCCAAAAAAATATATCTCTGCAGATCATTGTTGAAACCATAGAAGCCTGGATGATCCCCAGAACTCCTGATAACCCCCGTTTAATCGCCCCAATTCTCTGAAACTTATGAAATCTACAAAATGTCCCAGAATTTTGGTGTTGGCACCCCCCCTGTTTGGCCCCCGAGCTCCGATGTATATTGGCACAGTCATATTTTTATATTTTCACTAACCTGACTGGTTTTGGGATTTAAAGGAATATCAAATGGTCTTTACATTTAAAAAAAATAAAATAAAATAATACTCCACAAGTGAGAAAAGACAAGCCAGGAGAGTGTAATTATCAAAATATGGATGTGTCAATATCATTTTCCCTGGAAAAACAACTCAGGGTAAATAATTTGCCCTTTTTCCTCCCTTCCTTAGACTACCCCCTGTAGCGCAGCAAATATGCTAAGGTAGGCTGTCCGAGGAAGAAAGGGGAGGCAAGTATATTTTCTTTGTAGATGTAGGGTGAGCTAGCAAAGTAGGGGTGCCCATGGATGAGAAGAAAAGGCAAATAGAGCATAAGGGTAGGAGGGTAAAATCACCTTATCTTAGGGGCGTTTTAATAAAATAAGTCTTGCTTCCTTTGCAAGCAATGAACATGGGTTGTTGGATCAAAACAGCTGAGGTGTAAGGCTAAGATTAAGAGGAGCATTCTAGATTTCTAAGGTTTGTTAAAGAGTATTAGGGCTAACAAAAAAGAATCAATGGTGGAGAAAAGGAGTATGAGATATGGAGGGTGAGGATTGACTTGCAAAAAGAAAAACCCTAGTCTTGCATATAAATGAGGGCTCATTGGAAAAGAAAAAGGGAGGAGAGGATTTTCTGCAGAGAGAGAGGGAGAGAGGTGGAGACCGAATCACCACCTCCGACCACCTTGTTGCCGCCAGCCGAACCACCATCTTCCTCGGCCAACAACTCCACGACCTCATTTTCCATTCAAACCCCACATCCTCACCATCATCAACCACACCCATTACATTTTCTTTTTTTTTTAAACCCATCTTCTCCGGCCGAAATCCGGCAAGCCCCACCGGAATCCAAACCCATACTCAACAGATTTCGGTAAACCCTCTTTGCCATTCCCTTCTCCTCCACCTTCTCAGCCACCTACCACCACCTTTTTCTTCATTTTCACCTCCAAAACCCATCTCCTTTGCAATCCCATTCTATCCCTCTTCTCTGGTAACCCTGCCGAAATCCGGCAAGCCTCCTCTATTTGCAGCCATCATCTCCATCTCCAATCCAGCCACCGTACCCTGTTTTATCCAAACCCATTTCTACCACCAACAAATCCCACTTCCATTAACCCATATTCTTCAAACCCTCTTCTTTTTCACTCTTGTTTGCCACAGCCACCGTCCCCCTACACCATTCCCAACTCCGGCCACCCTATCCCCTGTTTCTGCCCCATCCTCAACCTCAAAACCCCATTCCAAACCCACCTATTGCCCTAGCTACACTCTCTACATCACCTTCCCCAACTGCTCCAATCCAAACCCATTTCAAAACCCATTTCCCCATCTTTTATTCCTTCTATCAACGCTACCAAAACCCACCTATTGCCTTACCTGCCACTCTCTCTTCCATCGTTTCAGAATTTCACACTCCCTGTGTTCAACTGAGAAAAGAATAGAGGCTAGCTGGTCACTTGGATCTCGTCAAAAGAAGTGCTCGCCCACCAATCGGCTCCATCAATTTCTGCAATTTTGCCAATAATCTCCTAGTCCAATCATTTTCTAACCCTAGATCTGCCCCTAGCTTAAGATTTTTTATTTGAAACCCATCTCTCCATCCCCATTGCCAAATTATCATTGTCCTCTCATTTTCCCTGGAGCTTTACCCATGGTTGCTGGCCCGGTAATGGTGAATCTCAGTATATTCAATTGTAGAAAAGATTCAAGTGTGGGATCCTCGTCAGAGAACCCCTACAAGAAAAGCTAAAGATAAAAAAACCAACTCATTTCAGAGGCAAGTTCAGGTAATCCCCTCCATCTCTATTTTTATAATTCTTAACTAGAATAGGGGTTGAGATATTATACAGGTTTAATTACCATCATTGCTTTTCTCTATCCTGTTGGATACTTAAGTTTCTTTCTTTCGTTTTCCTCAAATATCCCAAATCAATTTATATTACATGTTTTTGTCAGCTCCTTAGAGTTGTGATTAGGAGTTGTAATGACCATTGATTCAATCATTTTCTTTCCCTCATTTATTTTTCGCGCAATAAGAGGTAAGGCTAGCTTAAATCCAATTATCAAAATAGAGTGGTGTTTATACCTATTGTACTTCTCTTATGCTCTTGATAGACACTACTATATTTTGTTGAGTATGTTAACCCGAATTACCTCTTTCGTTCTAATTGGTTTCTCTTGTGGCTGCATAGAGATGTTTTACATATTCGCATTGTTAATGTTTTGCATTACTAGGCGTCTTGGTATTAATGTTTTGCACTACTGTTGATTTCTAATGACCACATCAGTTTGGAGATAATTTGTAATGAGGACAATTCAGTTAAAATGGTACTGTTTTGGGATGTTGGCGTACGTATTTGAAAAGAAAAGAACACAATTGGTCCTCCAAGCTCATTGCCCTTGTCAGTTTATTATGCTTATTGGGTGTATATGGGATTCGGGTCTGTGGGGTCTTAAACCTAAGCTCACTTTAATATGACTCACACCCCCCTCTGTATCCTTGGCTCATTACCAAAGCTTCCTGATTGTACCAAATCACCTTGGGCCTTGTGATTCTTTCAATGGTTGTGTTCAATCTCAATCGTTAGATTGTCTCAGATGAATGTTAATTGTTGGGAATTTTACCTTTGAGTAGATACTCATTTGTAAATCATTGCGAATCTTTATTATTCATGGCATGGCATTCTTAAGTGCCCATTTACCCTTGCCCATGAATCACATCTCCCTCTCCTTGTCCTTAATGATGTGTTCCTACAGCTCTATCCTGTAACCGGATTGTAAGCCATTATCTACCATGGCCAAAACAAGATATCAAGTCTAGATGGTCAGTCCAAAATACCTCCTATGATGTGGGTCTTAGGCAACCTTTCCCCTCTTCTCTCCTTTTCCATCTTAGGGTTCCGTACAAGGTTAGGGGTTTCTTCCTTTTTTGGCAGTTTTGGGTCTACTCTCCACACGTTCATTGGGATATTCTTTGCATTTCGGGATCCCATCGATTCTGGGAACATTTGTTTGGGTTTAGGCGATGACGTAATGATTCTTGAGCCAACCCTTTGCCCTTCACATCCTCTTTCCCTTCTTGGGATTCTTACAGGGTGTAGGGGCTTCCCTTCTTTCTGAGGTCATCATTTCTTATGGGATTCAGGGGTTCCACCTTGTCTTCTTTTTGGGACTACTCTCTTCACGTTCCTTGTGATACTCTTTGCATTTCGGGATCCCATCGATTTTGGGAACACTTTGTCACTTCTCTCAAGTCAAGGAGACGACGGACGGAATGCTCCTGAGCCAAAACCCCCTTTCAATCAAAGGGATAAAAACAACAAAAATCGTCAAAAACTCAAAAACATTTTTCGAAAAAGCTGTTTCGAACTACGTTGGCTTGATCCCTTTCCACAGGGTACGTAGGTAGCTTGGGTTCATCCAAGTCCAGTCAAACCTTTTTAATAAATATTTTCAAACATTTCAAAACAAAAACAAAAATGGGCAAGGATGATGATCGCCAGATCACTCGGAGTCCCCTTTTCATTCCATTTCCGATTTCGATCGTGGTTTTCCGATTTTCATCAGTTTTTCGATGTTTTATCGGGTTTCGGGACGGGTGATGACGTAGCGTGGCCCCTTTACAGGGATTGTCCTGCTGAGCCCGACGATAGGTCATGACGATCGTGAAACTTGTCCGATCTTCAGCAGATTAGGATCGCTGGGCTTGATTCCTTTTGAATCGCCCTCTGAGCCTATCGTGTGTTCCATTTTCTTTTTCTAGCAGTTTTTGGTTCTCGCATACCGATGATTTTGTTATTCTTTTTATTTTCTTGCATCTTTTAGCTTGGCGTGTGCTCGCCTCAGATTTCTCATGCGTCGCTTCTAGTTTGTTTGCTTCTCAAGCATGTGATTGATTATTATTTTCTTAACCTTATCTCTCGCATAGGTTCGCATGTTAGTGTGATTACTCTACTGCTTTGGTTGCTTAACTATAGCGTTTATTCATTTATCTTATCTTGATTATCTGTCTAGATATAGATCTTTACTGCTTTCCTTATCTCATTATATCTATCATTGCTTGTTTAGTTATAACTCTGCATGTGGTTGTTTACTGCTTTCTTAGATGTGATGAGTTAGGATTTGTTTGCTTTCTTTGCTCATCCTCGGGTCATGCATGTTTAGATAGACGTTTTCTCGGGGATGATTGTTCCCATTTCACATGATTTTCGCCCAAAACTCTTCAAAGTTAATTAAAAATGGCATAAGAGACCATGTGCTTGCACTTGGGCGAATTGGGGTGCTCTTCGGATCTTCCTCATTCGTCACCAGGCACGGACCTTTTGTATCTCTGGTTATCCATTGCAACAGAGTATTTCATGGGATCTAGGGCCCATTTCCATGGATGGCGACTCTGAGTTATTTTCGGGTGCGTCTTGGTTTCGAGGCTCCTGTCTCCTGATCAAGAGGTATCTCATACATATACATTCGCCACCCATTCTGTGAGTGGCATCATTTCGAGAGTTCCTTGGTAAAGCTCTCCTTCACATTGTGGAGGTCTCAAAGGATTGACTGGGCGATCTCGCGTCCCTCGCTCACCGTCCTCTCGGGATCGGGGTCCACAGTTGTATCTAACCCAGCGCCCTTAGGTGAAAATTGCGGCGAACTTGCCTTCTTCCATTAAGAAGTGGAAGGAGGAGTATGTGTTCATTAATCCTCCGTCGGATGCTGGTTGGGGCTTTCCTCGTTCTTGGAGGCGCTCCGTTGAGTGGCGAAGGAAGTCCCTCCCCGACGAGTCCGATTGTAGTAGATTTGACTTAGGGAAGCTCGCCTCTGGGGAGGCTATCGATGTTTCCGAGTTTAGATGGAAGAGGGGTCTAAAGAGGCTCGGTTTGCTGGGAGCTATGGAGAGGAGGGCCCGCTGTACGGGCGAGGAAACAGGGGAGAGTTCCGCCAGTCACCGCGGTGAGCCTTTTTCCCTGGGTTTGTCCATATGTGCCTTGAGCATATATATATTTTTTTTTTGAGTCGTTGTTCTTCTGTTTTTGGCAGCAGGTATGTCTTCTTCCGGTGATGCTGGCAGGGGAAAGGGGATCGCGGCGGTGACGAAGGGTCTAGCGAGCCGTAGGAAGATTCTCTCCGATTTTATGGCCGCGGCCAGGTTGGACCGGTCGCAAGCTAGGCTTCTCGTATCCGCGCCATCTAGCTCCTCTGGTCGATCGGTCGGAGAAAAGAGCGCGGCCGGGTCTCCTCCTCGGGAGTTGGAGCCTTCCGCCAAGAGGGTCGCCCCTTTTGGCGCTAAACAGGGGAAAGCTGGCGGTGCGGCGCGTCCCCCTGCCTTTACGGAGGACGTGCCGAGTCGGCTGGAGGGGTCGGTTATGACCAAACTGCTTCTGGAGCGGATGGAGCTTTCTTCGCAGTGCTTTCAGACGCGGGGAGAGCTGTTTAAACCCGACTGGAAGATTGGTGTCGAGGATGGCATCCTTACGAATCCCCGGGTCGGGGTGGAGCTAGGGGTGACAACCGCCCTTCCTGGCGATGAGGCTGAGTTAGAAGGCTTCGACCGCAGGGCCCTCGGGGCTCGGTATTTTCAATCGATATCTTGCGTAAGTACCGGGTGGCCGGTTTTCCTGCTTGTGCTTTTCCCTTTTTGTTGCCTTTGAGACCGCAAGTGAAAATTTCTAATGGTTTGCTTTTCGCAGTCTTAAAGTTATGCCAGGAAGATGGTGCAGTATCTGCTCGAGGATGAGTCTGAGATAGGTGCTTTCGAGGAGCGAGTCCGAAAGCTGAGCGAGAACTTGGAGAAGGCCCAAGCGGAAAAGGTGGCGCTTGTTGATACTGTTTCTCAGCTTCGGGTGGACCTCCGGCAGACAGTGGATGGGAGGAGCCGTGCGGAGGAAAGATTGGTGGTGGCTCGACAGAAGCACGCTGGAGAGCTGGCGAAGGCGCGGGAGGAATGGCGGGATTCCGAGGAGTTTCTCAAGGCCGTAGATTCGTTCAGCGTGGATATTGAGATAGATGCTTTTATTGAATGCCGGCGACGCGTTTGCGAGGTTGATCCCTCCTTCCCCCTTGAGAAGTTGGTGCACGAGGCTGAGGAAGGCGTTCCGGAGGATCTTTTGCCGGCACCAGTGGAAACACCGGAGCCGGTCGAGGATCAGGTGGCTGCCTTGGAAGTTCCTGTAGTCACTGAGACTTCTGAGGGGGCTCAGTGATGCCCGGATGCCCTTTGAATTTTATGTTTCCCCTTCTTTTCTTTATGGTTCCACACTGGGTCTGTAATAACTTCTCAAACTCTCTTTCTTTTCTTCTTCTTCTTTTTTTTTATATACAATGTGCCCCGGGCTATTCGAGCCTTTTAGTATTGAATTTCAATTTGATCGGCGAGAATATTTCTAGTGCACCCCGTGGGGCGTCTTGTTTGTGGAAAGACTATCTTCCCCTCGAGTGATCAGTTCGGGGTTAATGGGTCCCGCCTGCCCTTAAAGGGGAGGTCTTTTTTCATGGGGAGCGTTTTAGAGTATTTTCGGGGGGATCGGCCCCAATGCTAACTCTGTCTCACTCCCTGTCTTTTTTTTTTCATGGGGAGCGTTTTAGGGTATTTTCGGGGTGGTCGGCCCGGATGCTACCTCTGTCTCACTCCCTGTCTTTTTTCGGACCCCTTATTTATCATGGGCCGGAAAGTGGAGATGCACATGGCTAAGGTAGAAACGCTATTCCATTGATTTGTAAAGGGGAAAACACAGCTTTGCTTCTAGAAACGACAAAAAGGAAACAAACAAACATCCGTCATATCTTAAACGAAAAACACGGACCTTACCCTACCTTTTTACTGGTCAAATTCTCTGAGGTTATCCATGCTCCAACTTCGAGGGACTGGGCTCCCGTCGAGGCGCTCTAGCTGGTAGGCCCCAGGGCGGAGTGCTCGAACGACCCTGTAGGGTCCTTCTCATTTTAGCCCGAGTTTCCCGGTGTTGCGGGGGTCGGATACCTCCGCCCGTCGTAATACCAGGTCTCCGGGCTTTACTGTGCGCTTTTTTACTCGGGCGTTGTAGTATCGTGCCACCCTTTGCTGGTAGGTGGCGGTTCGGAGGAGGGCTTGCTCTCTTTTTTCAAGCACGAGATCGAGAGTGTTCCGGAGGAGCTCGGAATTTCCTTGTTCGTCGTAGTTTTCCGTGTGGAAGCTGGAGAGGCCGATTTCTAACAGAATAACCGCTTCGGCCCCGAAGGTTAAACTAAAAGGGGATCCCCCGTTGTGGTCCGCGGCGTCGTTCGGTAGGCCCAGAGGACGCTAGGGAGTGCCTCCACCCAGTTCTTTCCAGCTTCTCCTAGTCGCTTCTTGAGGCTCTGGAGCAAGATCCTGTTAGTTACCTCCACCTGCCCGTTGGCCTGCGGGTGTGCTACGAAGGTAAAACGGTATTCGATGCTTAGGTTATCACAGAATCTGCCGAATTCAGCACTTGCAAACTGGGGTCCGTTGTCCGTTACAAGTATCCTTGGAATGCCGGCAGACCAAGTCATGATAGAAAAACTTCTCCGTTGCTTTTGAATTGGGCTTTGCCACGGCTTGAACTTCGACCCACTTGGTGAAGTAGTCGATGGCGACGTACAACATTGTGTGCCCCCCGGAGGCTTTTGGGAATGGCCCGAGCAGGTCCATGCCCCACATCGCGAAAGGCAGGGACCCTGCCATCGCAGTGTATGGTGTGGCCTGTTGACGGGGGGTGGTTGCGTACCTCTAGCACGGGCTGCATTTCTTAACGAACTCCTTGGCGTCCCTGAGGATCGTAGGCCAAAAGTAGCCGTGCCTTACGATTTTCTGAGCTAAAATCCTGCCGCCTCCGTGGTCTCCGCAAATTCCTTCGTGTACTTCCCGTAGTGCGTACTCCGATTCGGAGGGTACCAGGCATCGGAGATACGACCATGTGTATGACCGTTTGTATAGCCTGGGTCCATGGACCACGTAGTGGGCGGCTCTTGTGGTTAGGCGTTGGGCTTCCAGCTTGTCTTCGGGTAGTATCCCGTCTTTCAGGTATCGCATGATGGGATCCATCCAGTTTGGTCCTGGCAAAATTTCCAAGACTTGTACCTCATCGATGCTGGGGTGGGACAGTATCTCCGTGAGCACGGTGCCGAAGTCATGGGTTTCTTCGGAGGCCATTTTCGACAATGCGTCTGCTCGATTGTTCATGTCTCGTGGTACCTGGAGGATCTCAACTTCCCCCATTCTCTGCAGTTTTTCTTTTACCTTCTGGAGGTATCTCTTCATTCTGAGGCTTTTGGCCTCGTATGTCCCGTTTACTTGATTAACGACGAGCTGGGAATCGCTACAGACTTTTAACTTTCCTGGGCCGAGCTCCGTGGCTCGGCTTACCCCTGCTAGTAAGGCCTCGTATTCAGCCTCGTTGTTGGAGGCTTTGAAATCTAGGCGGAGGGCATATTCCTGCGTGAATCCTTCGGGGCCGTGAAGGACCACTCCCGCCCCGTGCCCCGTTTTACCTGCTGAGCCATCAACGTGCAGGGTCCAGTGAATCTCACCATTCTTTTCCGCCGAGCCTGGCCTTATGTCTTCGCGAGCCGTCTGTTCGGTGGGGCCCCTGTCATTTTCCATTATTGCTGGTTTCGTGGCAGGGGCTGTAGATTCCACTATAAAGTCGGCGAGGGCCTGGATTTAATGGCCGGCCTCGGTCGGACCTGTAGGTCGAATTCTCCCAACTCGACGGCTCAGCTTACCATCCTGCCCGAGGTCTCCAGTTTTTGGAGAATTCTCCTCAGAGGCTGGTCAGTCAGAAGCACTGTGGGGTGGGCCTGGAAGTAGGGGCGGAGTTTTCGGGCGGTGCTGACGACTACGAGGACGAATTTCTCTATGTTTAAGTACCTGACCTCCGCACCGTGGAGAGTCTTGCTCACATAGTACACCGGGTGTTCCTTCTTGTCGCTTTGCTTGGCCAATACCGCACTTACTGCCGTCGGGCTGATGGCCAGATATAAAAATAGTTCTTCCCCCGGCTCAGGTTTGGCTAGTACGGGCGGTGTCTGAAGGTATTGTTTCAGGGCGTCGAAGGCTTCCTGGCAGGCCGGGGTCCACTCGAATTCTAGTATGTTCTTTAGCTGTTTGAAGAAGGGCTGACATTTCTCGGCCGACTTGGGCATGAAACGGCCGAGGGCGGTGATTCGCCCTGCAAGCCTCTGCACCTCTACCGATGTTGTCGGGGGCTCCATGTCCAGGATGGCCTGGATTTTTTTGGGGTTGGCCTCGATGCCTCTTTGGCTAACCATGAACCCTAAGAACTTCCCAGAAGTCACCCCGAAGGCGCATTTTGCGGGGTTCAGCTTCATTCGGGCTCATCGCAGGGTGTCAAAGGTTTCTTGAAGGTCGGAGATGTGTTTGGAGGCTTCCAAGATTTTTACTAGCATGTCGTCGACATACACCTCCACATTTCTTCCGATCTGTGCTCGGAACAGCTTGTTTACGAGCCGCTGGTAGGTGGCCCCCGCATTTTTTAACCCGAAGGGCATGACGGTGTAGCAGTAGACGCCCTGATCGGTGATCAACGCTATTTTTGGGATGTCCGGTTCGTGCATTTTCACCTGATTGTAACCCGAGAAGGCATCTAAGAAGGTGAGGAGCTCGTGCCCGGATGTGGTGTCGATGAGCTGGTCTATGCGCGGGAGGGGGTAGGGGTCCTTCGAACAAGCCCGGTTTAGGTCTGTGAAGTGTATACAGGCCTGCCAGCCCCCACTGGCTTTTTTGACCATGAAGATATTTGACAGCCACTCGGGGTACCGGATCTCTCTGATAAATCCGGCTTGTAGCAATTTCTCCACTTCGGCTTTTATGTGAGTTTGGCGTTCTACCGGGAAGTTCCTCTTTTTCTGCCGGACAGATTTGAGGGTTGGATTCACGTTTAACCTGTGAGCGGCCAACTCCTTGGGTATCACGGGCATGTCCTTAGCGGACCATGTGAACATGTCTTTGTTGGCTCTGAGGAAGTCGACCATTTAGTCTCGCAAGGTGCCTTTCAGCAGGGAACTGAACCGGACTTGTCTCTCCGGCTGATCTTGGGCTATGGGGATGGAGTCTAGCTCCTCAGTGGGCTCTCCTCTGATCGTGAGGGCCCGCTGCCAGGGGTCTTCACTACCGATCGTGAAGTTTTCGGTCGGGGCGTTGGTTCCTCTTAGGCTTGCCATGTAGTATTGGCGGGCTATCATCTGCTGCCCCTTAACTTCCCCTACTCCGGTTTGAGTGGGGAATTTCATCTTGAGGTGGGGGGTGGAGATTACCGCTCCCAAGTCTCTCAGAGCGGGGCGCCCTATGATGGCGCTGTAAGTGAAAGGTATGTCTACAACCATGAAGGTGGTCAAGATGGTCTTTTGGAGGGGGTACGTCCCAAAGGTCACGGGTAAGTCGATTTTGCCATTGACCCGTACCGACGCCACAGAGAACCCGTAGATGGAATACTCTACGGGTCCCAGCCTCTCTTCACCAAGTTTCATTTCTTCAAAGGTTCCGAGGTGTAACACATTGACGGAGCTTCCCGTGTCAACCAGAATCTTTCCTATGTCGAAGTTCGCGACGACTAGCCTGACGACCAGGGCATCATCGTGCGGGACTTGTAATCCGTCGAGGTCTTCATGGGAGAAAGTGATGACCTGATCTTCATGGGGCGGATCCGTCCGGGCCTTTTTGGAAGGCATTTCCATGGAAAACACCCGCTCCGCATACGCCCGCCGACCAGCTGTTGTCGATCCTCCCTCCGCCGGCCCGCCCGTGATGATATTGATTTTTCCAATAATAGTAGGCGGCTGTTCGCGGGCCTTCGGTGGTTCAGGGGGCTCTTCTTTCTTGAGGCGCTGGTGGCGGCGTGTGTCGTGTTTGCTGCGGGATAAGTGTCTGCTTCGGGAGCGATGCCTGCTCGGGGATCGGCGCCTGCTCGGGGATTGGTGTCGGCTTGTGAATCGGCGGCGACTACTGGACCAGCGCCTACTGTGTAACTGATGCCTGCCTCTGGGTTCGTCGGGCGAGTGTTGGGCCTCGCGCGAGTTTTCGCCAGGGCTCCTGAGATATTGGTTTAGGTGCCCTTCCTCGGCCAGCTTTTCTAGCTGGAGGCGGAGGTGGAAACAATGGTCAGTCTCGTGGCCGTGGTCCCGTGGAATTCGCAGAACTTTCTTGTGGACCGCTTCTTCGGGTCCGTGGCCATTCTCTTGGGGGGGTCAGGAGACCCTGATCTCTGATAGCTAGCAGGACATGGGAGAGGGGAACCTTCAGTGGGGCGCTTCCCAGTCTTTCGAAGACGGGGACGGGGTTCCGGCTCGCCTGTTTTTCCTCTGCCCGTGGCCTCATGGCCCTTCGGCCGTCGTTGCTTTTTCTTTCATCGGGGCCGGCCTGGCCCTGTTCTCAGCCTTGGATTCAAGTTCCTGCAGGTCCCGTGGTGGCTTGAGGGTAAGATGCAGCTTGAGATTCGGGTCGGTGGTGGCATGCTTTAATGTTGCAACCGCTATTTGGACGTCCATGTTAGAAAGCTGGGCCAATTCGGCGTTGAATTTTAACATGAAGTCTCTTAGGGTCTCGTTTCTTCCTTGTCGGAGGGCTAAGAGGGTGTCCGCTGGATCGTGGCGGAGGCGGTTGTTGGCGAACCTTGCGCTGAACTTCCTTCCGAATTCATGGAAGGATGCGATGGAGTCGGGCTCCAATCTCATGTATCAGTCGTTAGCGGTCTTTCTTAACAGGGAGGCAAAGGCTCTGAACATAAATCCGTCCGACGCTGTGGTACCCTGATCCCGCGAGAGGGGTGTGGGGCGCGAGCCGCCGCGCGCTCTCTCTTGGTCTCTCGTATCCACGCGATTGGCGTGTGCATTTTATTATTGATTTGAATTAATCTTTCCTGTGAACTTGGGATCACTAAGGCAATCCGAATTCCACACGAAAGAGACTGACAGAGTCGCCACCTAGATGTGGGATCTAGGACCCGTAATTAACCAGAAATCTAGACTCGCTACCTGGTTACGAGAATGGAAGGTATGGGGAGTTATCCACCACATGCACCATTCTTGCCCGATAATCGGTCTTCGATTCCAAAAGCTAACTCTTTTAAATTTATTTTAAATGGCTCATTCAACTCTATGTTAATGTGCGAACTAAGTGACATGCATCCTATGATCTAATTTCAATGTGAATCCTAAATGTGTATCTTGATTTATTAATTTGTCTGGATTCAATCTAAGTGAAAGTTCTCCTAAAATTCTAATTTCATGGAAAGCCCTAAATGATTTGATTAAGCATTTACAAGAAAATTAATATCCAAAACACCACAATTTGTTGTGGTGCCGACTCGCGGGTGGTATGCCGTCAGACATCCAAGCTGCCTACGTACCCAAGCCTCACTGGGATCAGAGTCGACGTAGTTCGGTGCATTTAAGCTAAGCTACATATGCCTAACTCAACTAGGACACCGATCTAGACGGGATTGACTGTTTCAACAGTTTTAAGAGAAGTTATTTAATTCAAGTTGAGGATTTTATTATCTTAGGATTTCATCGAAGATGCTATATGATCCTATCTAAATGCAAGTTGTCCCTTAGACTAATGCAGGTTAGCCTACATCCTAGTTTACTAGGCTTGTCCTAGGGAAAAACTGGATGACTAGTGTAACTTGACCTATGGCACGGTTGCTATACATAGCAAGCGTCCGTGATGAGGCCGGACTCCTAACTCTAGGACTCCCTAAAACTTAGGACACGACACGACCCGACACCATTGTTCCTAAATTGGGCTCTAAGGGTTCTTACGACGGAAACCATAATCCAATGGTTCCGAGAGACACGAGATGAATCGAGATGATGAATAGTGTGAGGGAATGGGAAAGATAGAGAAAGGTGCGACTGAACTTGGGAGTGCCAAATTGCCTACGTACCCCGTGATGGGGATCAAGCCACACGTAGTTCCACTGGGGAGGTTGCTTGGATTTTGGAAAACAGGATTGGTATTTGGATCAGGAATCGGGTTTGTATTTGAGCATTGGACTTGAGATTCAGAAACATTGATTTAGCAATGGGATTTTGGAATTGGGAATTTGCATCAAAGAATTGAGCATACAGGAATCATCAAGGGTTTGAATTTTGGGAATTCAAAATGGGCGGGCTTATGAGATTCGGCCAAATGGATTCAAACATGCGACTCAGATTGTGTTGGGATATGACTTGGTTAGGCAAAAGGGAGGAAGTTCTATTAGGTGTAAAAGGGCATTAGTAGAATAGGGGAATGACTCGGTTGTGACATGGAAGGCCGCAACTTGGTCGAATGCGACTCGGTTGCATTGGGATGGGTTGATTAAGGAATTGGATTGAGTCAACTAAGGGGAGAGTCCAATTAGTTAAAGAGGTTGAGCATACTCGACTAGAGAGTTGGGTCAACTCGACTAGGGAGGTTGGCTAGAGTTGACTCAGTTGAGCTGGGTTGGGATCCCACTTGGTTGGATTGTATTGGGGCGATTTGACTTAAGCTGCAGGTGGCCTGGCTGGGTTAGATTTAATGTAACCAAATTTATGGATAAATGGTGTGCCTCAGTGAGTGGACAAAGGTATGGCTTGGGTTGATGTGTGGCTATGGTTATAGGGTTTAAGGCTTATGGGTATGGGGTTTAGTGAGTCGGGTCTAAGTTAGGAGCAAACCCGAGACTAGCCATGGTCTAACCAGGAGGAAGCAGGGTACAAACCAGGGTGCGGACCAGGGTGCACCAGGGTGCGAACCAGCAGGGAACCAGGGTGCGAACCAGCAGGGGAACCAGGGTGCAACCAGCATCGAACCTGGGTGCAACCAGCAGCGAACCTGGGTGCAACCAGGGTCTAACCAGAGGCTAACCAGGGGGAACCAGGGTGTGAACCAGGGTGCGAACCAGCAGGGAACCAGGGTGCGAACCAGCAGGGGAACCTGGGTGCAACCAGCAGCGAACCTGGGTGCAACCAGGGTCTAACCAGAGGCTAACCAGGGGGAACCAGGGTGTGAACCAGGGTGCGAACCAGAGTACAACCAGGGGCTGGCCAGGGTGCGAACCAGGGTGCGAATTAGTAGGGAACCAGGGTGCGAACCAGCAGGGGAACCAGGGTGCGAACCAGCAGGGAACCAGGGTGCAACCAGCATCGAACCTGGGTGCAACCAGCAACGAACCTGGGTGCAACCAGGGTCTAACCAGAGGCTAACCAGGGGGAACCAGGGTGTGAACCATTAGGGAAAAATAAAAATGAAGATAAGATGGGTTAAGAGAAGAGGGAAACATGTATAACTTCAAAGTCTACCATCAAGAAGAATATGATTAAGGATTGATCCTAGATGCTTCCTAACATGGTTTTTCTTTTAAAGTAAAAGATATGCATGAAAGCAGACCCTACATAGAATTGAAATAAATGCCTACCTCTTTGAAAATCCACTTTGTGTTTGATTTTTCTTTGATGTTAATTCCTTGAAGATGATTCCTTGCTTGATAATGACTGCTTTTGATATATATCACCCAACGTATAAAATCACCCGATCCGGCAAGGATGGCCGAACCCTTGAAGAGATGAGGGAGAGGGATGAATTTTCTAAGAGAGGGGTTCCTTTTCTTCTTCTCTTGGATGGTGGGATGAGAGGGTATTTATAGGAGAATGGGATAGGAGGTTAGGTGAGGTTAGGTGAGGTTAGGTAAGGTTAGGTGAGGTTAGGTGAGGTTAGGTGAGGTTTGAATGGTTAGGATGAGAGGAGAGGTTAGGTGAGGTTAGGTGAGGTTTGGATGGTTAGGATGAGAGGAGAGGTTAGGTGGTTTTGGATGGTTAGACCCAGGTCAAGATCTGCCATTGATCTAACGATTTACGGAAATCGGGTCTCGGAATGGAATCAGGGTCCGGGCTATGAAGTGACCCTAGCTTATTTTGTCCCGATTGATGATCCGTAATGTCAGATCAAGATATTAATGACCTAAAACATATAAATCAATGATAGAGGGGGTTCTCACATGGATTTAACACACTAAATTCACCAATCAGGGTATTTTTCAATTTTTCGGATCTAATCATCTCACCAGGTACATCTCTTTATCATTTTGTTTTTTTCAAAAAATTTGAGGATGCATACTTTACCAATGAAATTCTACGGATCAATATATTAGGTTATTGTTGGTTAAAGTAAAGCAAAATGTGGGTGTCTACAGATGCCCCTCTTTGGTAGAGATGACGTAGTCATTGAATACCAAAGTTAAAAATGACAGAACCATTTTGCGTAGCTTTAATCGACAAAGGACTCTCTAGACACAACGCACCTTAACATAATGCAAAACCTTAGATGAAACCCTAGAACTTGAATAATAAAAAAAACTCGATGCGGCGCCGTTCACAAACGGGCAATTAGAGAATGAGATATCATTTTCGAATGGATTCTGAAGGGAAAGGACAAAGATCGCTCTCAAACAGTTTTTAGAAGGAGATGAGACGCCGCTCACAAGCGGGTTCAACGAGGATAAGAAGCATTCCCAAATGGACTTGGATAATGAGGCACCGTTCACAAACGGCCTCAAGGAGGATAGAAAACCATTCACAGATGGACTCGAGAAATGAGGCACCGTTCACAAACGGGCTCAAGGAGAAGACAAGGCCATTCACAAATGGACTCGAGAAATGAGGCACCGTTCACAAACGGGCTCAAGGAGAAGACAAGACCATTCACAAATGGACTCGAGAAATGAGGCACCGTTCACAAACGGGCTCAAGGAGGACGATACCATTCACAAATGGATTCGAGAAAAGAGGCACCATTCACAAACGGACTCAAGGATAAGACAAGACCATTCACAAATGGACTCGAGAAATGGGGCACCATTCACAAACGGGCTCAAGGAGAAGACGAGACCATTCACAAATGGACTCGAGAAATGAGGCACCGTTCACAAACGGGCTCAAGGAGAAGACGAGACCATTCACAAATGGATTCGAGAAATGAGGCACCGTTCACAAACGGGTTCAAGGAGAAGACGAGACCATTCACAAATGGACTCGAGAAATGAGGCACCTTTCACAAGAGGGCTCAAAGAGGACATGAGACCATTCACAAATGGACTCAGAAAATGAGACACCGTTCACAAACGGGTTCAAGGAGAAGACGAGACCATTCACCAATGGACTAGAGAAATGAGGCACCATTCACGAACGGGCTCAAGGAGGACATGAGACCATTCACAAATGGACTCAAAAAATGAGACACCGTTCACAAACGGGTTCAAGAAGAAGACGAGACCATTCACAAATGGACTCGAGAAATGAGGCGGCCCCGTTCACAAACGGGCTCGAAGAATTTAGAGATTTTTTATGAACTTGAATTTGACGTAGGATTGGATTTTTTATTTTTTATTTAATTAAGGATTTGGATTTGATAATTTTTTTTATTTTTGGAAAATGAGGTACCGTCCGCAAATGGGCTCAAGGAGAAGATGAGACCATTCACAAATGGCCTCGAGAAAAGAGGCACCGTTCACAAACGGGCTCAAAGAGGACATGAGACCATTCACAAATGGACTCAGAGAATGAGAAACCTGTTCACAAACGGGTTCAAGGAGAAGACGAGACCATTCACAAATGGACTCGAGAAATGATGCACCTTTCACAAAAGGGCTCAAAGAGGACATGAGATTTTTCATGAACTTGAATTTGACGTAAGATTAGATTTGTTTGAATCGGGGATTGGATTTGATGAATTTTTTTTATTTTTGAGAAATGAGGTACCGTCCGCAAACGGGCTCAAGGAAAAGACGAGACCATTCACAAATGGCCTCGAGAAAAGAGGCACCGTTCACAAACGGGCTCAAAGAATTTAGAGGTTTTCATGAATTTGAATTCGACGTAGAATTGGATTTTGATGAATTTTGGATTTTTTTTTTTTTTTTTTTGAACTCAATGAAATCGGGGACATTATAGATCGCGCCCAGTAAAGACAGTGGAAACCAAGACTTTGACGAATGATGAGACGACCAACCTTATGAACGAAGAACCATTAGTAACAAGGATGGATTAGGAACACTTTTATGAAACTTCAACAAGATTTTTCTCAATGAGACTGTTGGTCTTGTCTTCTGGGGATTTTGATAACTGAAACCTTGAACAAGACATTTGAGATTGGTAATTTAGAACAATGGCTCTCTCGGATATAATCATGGAAAAGTGGGATTTGCCTCTTGACAGGTGTTTAGATAAACATTTCTTGACCAGGATAGTATTTAACAAACTGGAAGGAGATTCCGAATTTTAATGGTTCGTCTTTCTGAGAAATTGGCTCAACCACCATTGCATCTGGGGCTCTTCCAAGCTTAAGGTGCCTTCCTGGGGTATGATCTTTTTACGGAAGCTGGGCTTTCTGATGTTTCTACTTCTGAACTCTTCTGAGTTGATCTTCTTTGAAATGTAGCTGTTTGACTAGATTCTCGAACTCCTTCATACGATCGCAGGGAGCTGACGAGGCTGGGCCTTCTTCACCGAGACAGTTGCATCATTTGGACACCAGGACGACGATTGACTCTTTCTAAAGAGAAAACTTAGATAAAATGTACTACTCAAAAGATTGAGCAGCTCTGAAGGAGTGAACTTAGAATAACAAAGATTGACTGACTATACTGACAAACACAGTGATGCTTCTGACTTAGTTAACGTTTTATTTGGTAAATCTATCATTTCAAGGAATTTTTTTATTTATTTTTTTTTTTTTGAAATCGTAAACACTGGACTTCTTCCTCGAAACAGTAATGCCTCAAGAATTTAATTACGACCCCTAAGATTGCTTAGCTTCAATGCCCCCAGTTTTGAGGATATCACTTGAATTTGCTTGAACTTCAGTTGATCTTCAGTCTTGATACCGGCTGTTGCCTTCTTATACTGATTCTCTTACCGTGACCAAGTCACCTCTTCAGGGTTTTTAACTTGGCGGACCGCGCTAGCCTTAACTTTTGCCTGAACCACCTTTCTAGGTTTTCGATCCAGCAGGCTATCCCCTTAGCTTTTGCCTAAGCCGCCCTTTCGGGTTTTCAACTTAGCAGGGAAATGATCTTAAATTTTGCCTAGACCGCCCTTTCAGGTTTTCAGTCTAGCAGATCTTCAAACTCCGTTCTTTTTTTTCTTTTTGTGTTTCGGGACCTAGATCATTAAATCTGAACACCGGAGGGACTTTATAGGTAGGATAGGGCTTTACAAAGAATGGCTTAAGGCTCAACAAAGATTTCGACCAAACCTGTGAACAGGTTGCCTCCATATCCCCATGTAGGAATTAGGACGTGTGTAGTTCAGGGCAAATGCCCCTAGTTTGAAAATAAATTGTTTGAAGGTTAATTGATTTTTCTTTTTTTCTTTTCTTTCTGGAATAATTATCTTCTCTTCTTTTGGAACTTGTCCCTCTTTTTTTTTTGGAACGATTGATTTTTCTTTTTCTTTTTCTTTTGAATCGACCGAACTCGGTTTAACCGAGCTGCCTACGTACCCCAGTGTAGGGATCAGGTCTCGTGTAGTTCGGGGGAATGCCCCAAGTTTGATGGGTTTTCAAGAAAATTTGATTTAGGCTCGAAGGGTTTGCAAATCGGTATTCTTTTGACATTGGGTTTTGATTTTGGGATTTAATCGGCCAAAGGAGGCCTTTCGATGTTCAGATTGGGAATCGATCTAGGTTACTAGAGTCTGTCTGGTACTGATTATTTATTTCTTTTTTTTTCTCTTTTTTTTTTTTTTCACGGAGTTTGACGGCATTTCCAGGTAAGATAATGGATTTTCTTCTTTCAAGATTCTAATGCGTGCTTTCGGCTTTCATAGAGCGAAACTTGTTCCTTGACATCCTCCATCTATGGATTTGTAACTCTTGATATCTGATGACCACTTTTCAATACTTGCTCTTGAACTTCTTATCTTGAATTTGTTGGCTTCATGTTATGAATTTGAGAACCAAGGTCATTGATTGGAAATATGAAAGTTATTTCCACTCTATGCCCCTTGCATAGCATATGATATTCACTTCATTCTTTCTTGAACCTTCTATCTGGGTCTTTCTCTTGACATTAATGGTAACGCTTACGGGACCATCTTTTTATCCTCAAAACGGGTTTACCAATTCTTCACACTCTTCAGAGGGTAATGTATTTTCAATCGGCATTTATTGGATCAAGGTTTCAGTGCCAGTGTTTACCACTTCAATTTCATCTTTGAAAGGCTGAGATTGGCGCTCCTCCTCTTGTTCAAGTAATCGTTGTGACTCAAGTGGAGTTTCGTCAATTTTGTTCTCATTTGAGGAGGGAGTCTTATTTTAAGATCAGAAGCACACTTAAGAAATAGACACAAGTGAACTATTGGAACTGAAACTTTATTTAAAGAAAAAGATACTACATCTGACAACCTATCCTGAACATGTTCAGGATTCACAACTCTAAAGAGAAACAGAAGATAACTTGCCTGGACTAGGCATTGACCTTGAACTGTAAGACCGGACTCAACAATTATACTGACCATGATGACTGACTCAACATAAAATAGTAAGTGACTAAAACTTTAACTGCTGCAACTGTTTGGCGTTGAAGGCTCGGCGAAGGCTGGCTCGTATCGGGATAGCAGCTACTAGAACATCTCCACTGTCTGCATCTTCCTCTTCTTCAAAAGGTTCCGACCCAGACGTTTCAAAGGTAGGTTCTAAGGCACAGATAAGAGTGAGAGGATCAAATTTTGGGTCCCCTATGGTTATAGCATTAACAGCAGCAGCAGGGTTTGCATGACCAGGTAATGAGTTATCAGGTTTTGGCTCGAACACAAGATCTTTGTTGTCGAGCAACCTCTGGATCCTGAATTTTAGGGCAATGCAATTATCAGTGAGATGGCCGGAATTTCTATGGTATTCGCAGTGTTGATCTGTTCGCCAATTTGCTGGTAAAGGATTGGGAAGAGCCCTAATGTCGGGCAGGATTATGCGACCTGAGGCTAGACACTCCTTGAGTATCTCAGATGGTGGAAGAGGGAGAGGGGTAAATTTTGTCTGGGCCTGTGGTCGAGGTGCGACAGCAAGTTGGGTATAGTCCATCACCATGGGGTTCTGAGATTTGGAAGGCTGAGGATTGGAGCGGGAAAGGTTATTAATTTCAGCTGATGGAGACTTCCTGAATTCTCTGGTATTCGGGTTACTTCGGTTGAATACACCTTGAGCCATAGCCTCCTCTATTTGGGTGCCTGCCACGATAAAGTGTTTGAAGTCCGGATAATACTGCAACGACATGTGATATTGGAGTTGGGGGGAAATATTTTTCATGATTATCTGGACCAGGCATGATCAGATCATGAGAATGCATAATAGAAAGATTGTGAGATTCTGCATCTGCCAGTTAGGGGATGGCATGAAGATACGATCGAATCGTATGACAGAAGAACGAAAGACGCACGATCAAAAGATTAGATGAGATAGCATAAGATTGCTTTCAACGGATAGATCATGAATGACTAATCCTATGAGATTTTTGGAAATGATGGGATTTATATCCTAACCCAAAGGGAAATTTTTTTTTTTTTTTCACATTTTATCAGTGTTACCTGAAGGCATCAACCCTAATCCTAATCTATCGGAGTGGAGAGAGAATCTCGACTCATGCCTTTGTTCGTGTATCTAAGGACCGATCGTAGCCATTGGAAGATGGACTACGGCCTAATCTAGACACAAATAGGTAGAATATCCTAAACTAGGCTCACACACGTGATGCACATGTGTTCGTATATTACATGCATGTGTGGGTTAATCTAGGGGTAAGGCCAAGAGTTCCCTTAGCGCGAATCCATGTTCGATATACTGTACCAGTGTCCGGCGTATCAGTACGTGAACAAGGGATCCGTTTACGTACCATAAAGGTACTAGGCTAAGGGTGGAATGCTTCTCTAGCACAGAGGCACCAGGTGATGAAATCCCAGTCAACCATGCTAGATAACACTCCGGGTTCCTAAAATAGGATGTGTGTGCACGTGAGATGCATGGTTTAGATGCAAGTGATGTAAGTGTGTGCAATATGTTTGCGCAATCTATGATGCCTTCAGGTTTTGTTAAATTAAGTTTGAGTAAAATGTGATGAGAAAATAAAACAAGACAAACTAATCTAACAAGTATAGAGTTTTTATGAGCCATTTAAAATTAAATTCAAATGAATTATCTTTTGAAGTTTTAATGAAGTTAGGTGATCCCCAGCAGAGTCGCCAGACTGTGGTACCCTGATCCCGCGAGAGGGGTGTGGGGCGCGAGCCGCCGCGCGCTCTCTCTTGGTCTCTCGTATCCACGCGATTGGCGTGTGCATTTTATTATTGATTTGAATTAATCTTTCCTGTGAACTTGGGATCACTAAGGCAATCCGAATTCCACACGAAAGAGACTGACAGAGTCGCCACCTAGATGTGGGATCTAGGACCCGTAATTAACCAGAAATCTAGACTCGCTACCTGGTTACGAGAATGGAAGGTATGGGGAGTTATCCACCACATGCACCATTCTTGCCCGATAATCGGTCTTCGATTCCAAAAGCTAACTCTTTTAAATTTATTTTAAATGGCTCATTCAACTCTATGTTAATGTGCGAACTAAGTGACATGCATCCTATGATCTAATTTCAATGTGAATCCTAAATGTGTATCTTGATTTATTAATTTGTCTGGATTCAATCTAAGTGAAAGTTCTCCTAAAATTCTAATTTCATGGAAAGCCCTAAATGATTTGATTAAGCATTTACAAGAAAATTAATATCCAAAACACCACAATTTGTTGTGGTGCCGACTCGCGGGTGGTATGCCGTCAGACATCCAAGCTGCCTACGTACCCAAGCCTCACTGGGATCAGAGTCGACGTAGTTCGGTGCATTTAAGCTAAGCTACATATGCCTAACTCAACTAGGACACCGATCTAGACGGGATTGACTGTTTCAACAGTTTTAAGAGAAGTTATTTAATTCAAGTTGAGGATTTTATTATCTTAGGATTTCATCGAAGATGCTATATGATCCTATCTAAATGCAAGTTGTCCCTTAGACTAATGCAGGTTAGCCTACATCCTAGTTTACTAGGCTTGTCCTAGGGAAAAACTGGATGACTAGTGTAACTTGACCTATGGCACGGTTGCTATACATAGCAAGCGTCCGTGATGAGGCCGGACTCCTAACTCTAGGACTCCCTAAAACTTAGGACACGACACGACCCGACACCATTGTTCCTAAATTGGGCTCTAAGGGTTCTTACGACGGAAACCATAATCCAATGGTTCCGAGAGACACGAGATGAATCGAGATGATGAATAGTGTGAGGGAATGGGAAAGATAGAGAAAGGTGCGACTGAACTTGGGAGTGCCAAATTGCCTACGTACCCCGTGATGGGGATCAAGCCACACGTAGTTCCACTGGGGAGGTTGCTTGGATTTTGGAAAACAGGATTGGTATTTGGATCAGGAATCGGGTTTGTATTTGAGCATTGGACTTGAGATTCAGAAACATTGATTTAGCAATGGGATTTTGGAATTGGGAATTTGCATCAAAGAATTGAGCATACAGGAATCATCAAGGGTTTGAATTTTGGGAATTCAAAATGGGCGGGCTTATGAGATTCGGCCAAATGGATTCAAACATGCGACTCAGATTGTGTTGGGATATGACTTGGTTAGGCAAAAGGGAGGAAGTTCTATTAGGTGTAAAAGGGCATTAGTAGAATAGGGGAATGACTCGGTTGTGACATGGAAGGCCGCAACTTGGTCGAATGCGACTCGGTTGCATTGGGATGGGTTGATTAAGGAATTGGATTGAGTCAACTAAGGGGAGAGTCCAATTAGTTAAAGAGGTTGAGCATACTCGACTAGAGAGTTGGGTCAACTCGACTAGGGAGGTTGGCTAGAGTTGACTCAGTTGAGCTGGGTTGGGATCCCACTTGGTTGGATTGTATTGGGGCGATTTGACTTAAGCTGCAGGTGGCCTGGCTGGGTTAGATTTAATGTAACCAAATTTATGGATAAATGGTGTGCCTCAGTGAGTGGACAAAGGTATGGCTTGGGTTGATGTGTGGCTATGGTTATAGGGTTTAAGGCTTATGGGTATGGGGTTTAGTGAGTCGGGTCTAAGTTAGGAGCAAACCCGAGACTAGCCATGGTCTAACCAGGAGGAAGCAGGGTACAAACCAGGGTGCGGACCAGGGTGCACCAGGGTGCGAACCAGCAGGGAACCAGGGTGCGAACCAGCAGGGGAACCAGGGTGCAACCAGCATCGAACCTGGGTGCAACCAGCAGCGAACCTGGGTGCAACCAGGGTCTAACCAGAGGCTAACCAGGGGGAACCAGGGTGTGAACCAGGGTGCGAACCAGCAGGGAACCAGGGTGCGAACCAGCAGGGGAACCTGGGTGCAACCAGCAGCGAACCTGGGTGCAACCAGGGTCTAACCAGAGGCTAACCAGGGGGAACCAGGGTGTGAACCAGGGTGCGAACCAGAGTACAACCAGGGGCTGGCCAGGGTGCGAACCAGGGTGCGAATTAGTAGGGAACCAGGGTGCGAACCAGCAGGGGAACCAGGGTGCGAACCAGCAGGGAACCAGGGTGCAACCAGCATCGAACCTGGGTGCAACCAGCAACGAACCTGGGTGCAACCAGGGTCTAACCAGAGGCTAACCAGGGGGAACCAGGGTGTGAACCATTAGGGAAAAATAAAAATGAAGATAAGATGGGTTAAGAGAAGAGGGAAACATGTATAACTTCAAAGTCTACCATCAAGAAGAATATGATTAAGGATTGATCCTAGATGCTTCCTAACATGGTTTTTCTTTTAAAGTAAAAGATATGCATGAAAGCAGACCCTACATAGAATTGAAATAAATGCCTACCTCTTTGAAAATCCACTTTGTGTTTGATTTTTCTTTGATGTTAATTCCTTGAAGATGATTCCTTGCTTGATAATGACTGCTTTTGATATATATCACCCAACGTATAAAATCACCCGATCCGGCAAGGATGGCCGAACCCTTGAAGAGATGAGGGAGAGGGATGAATTTTCTAAGAGAGGGGTTCCTTTTCTTCTTCTCTTGGATGGTGGGATGAGAGGGTATTTATAGGAGAATGGGATAGGAGGTTAGGTGAGGTTAGGTGAGGTTAGGTAAGGTTAGGTGAGGTTAGGTGAGGTTAGGTGAGGTTTGAATGGTTAGGATGAGAGGAGAGGTTAGGTGAGGTTAGGTGAGGTTTGGATGGTTAGGATGAGAGGAGAGGTTAGGTGGTTTTGGATGGTTAGACCCAGGTCAAGATCTGCCATTGATCTAACGATTTACGGAAATCGGGTCTCGGAATGGAATCAGGGTCCGGGCTATGAAGTGACCCTAGCTTATTTTGTCCCGATTGATGATCCGTAATGTCAGATCAAGATATTAATGACCTAAAACATATAAATCAATGATAGAGGGGGTTCTCACATGGATTTAACACACTAAATTCACCAATCAGGGTATTTTTCAATTTTTCGGATCTAATCATCTCACCAGGTACATCTCTTTATCATTTTGTTTTTTTCAAAAAATTTGAGGATGCATACTTTACCAATGAAATTCTACGGATCAATATATTAGGTTATTGTTGGTTAAAGTAAAGCAAAATGTGGGTGTCTACAGACGCGCCCCGGAGCGTCATTACCCTTTTGAAAGTTTGGAGGAACTCGAGGGGGTCTGTGCTTCCATCGTACAAACCGAAACGGGAGAGGTCTATTCCCGCTTCTGCTGGGGTTTTTAAGACCTCCGAGGTGAACGGGGATGTCGTTTCCCTCTCTCATTCGTCGAGGATGCCGTGGGCGTAGGGCTTTTTCATTTCCAGTTTTACCTCTCGGATTTGCGTTTGCAGGTCGGCTATCGGATCCATACTGGGGGGTTGCGCTGAGGTTGCTACCTCCTCCGCCCGAGCTGGGGGCTATCCTTGGAAATGAGCAGCCCGGGCAGGGGGAGCGCAGCTTAGCGTAGCTTGCTTCCCGTCGTCTCGCTGGTGTCCCCTAGCTGTGGGGAGCAAAGGGCTATTTGCTGATGGAGACGGCGTCCAGCGGGCCGGTGCTCGTCTTCGCCGGGGATGACGCTCCCCCGGTTGTTCATCGTTACCTTCGTCATAGGCTTCCGTCTGGTCCTGCGTTGTCAGGGGCCTCCCCGGGGCCGAAGGTTCCGGCGGAGGTAAGCGTTGGAGTAGTTCTCGACGGAGTTCGTTGAATATTTCCATGGTGGGGACCATCTGCGGTGTGCTGGAGGAGGGCTGGTGTCGGCCCGAGAGCGGTGAGTTAGGCTCCCGGGAGCTTAAGGTGTGGGTTTGTGCGTGTTGAGCCTGGCTCCTGGTCACTACCCCTATTTCTTGCTGTTGGGTGTGGTTTCTCATCGCCATAAGGCGTTCAGTACTCGACGAGTCCCACGGATGGCGCCAATATGATGGCGTCTGAATCCGAGTCTGCGATCGCGCGGTCTGTAGAGAGCCTCCGCGAGGTCTGCAATCACAAACAGGGGGGTCAGGGGGTCCGGAGTGGGTCCCGGACGACCACTTCGACACCCAAGTCAGATCCTTCGACCAATCAATATAAAAGACAGCGAGAAGAGGAGGGGGTTCAATCAAGTTTACCAGGACCAAGGCGCGGGTTCTTTTCTGGGTGTGCGGATGAGTGGGTCGGAGGGAACTAGTAGGGAGTGTAGGATTAAGTTCCTAGTCTCCTCTGTTGTTGCCTTGCCTCTTTTTCCGGTTGTTATGCGGGAGCTGAGAAAAGGATGTCTTTCAAAAAACGTGGATCCCTCTCTTCTTCCCTTCCCCTCCCTTTTAAAGGGAGGCACGCGGACCTTATCATCATTATGGAGAGAAAACCTTCCTTTGTAGGATTGGGGTGTTCCCCTGCTCCGCCGGCGCGCGTGGCTTTGCCGGATATTTCCTTCCATAACTTGTGATGATGAGGCCTGGACGGCGAGAGAGCGACACACGTTGTGATCGTATGGTCTTGCCATTTCCCAACGCCTTTCTTTATGATGGTTAGGCTTTATTGGTGCCTGGACGACACGTGGTGAGATCTGAGAGCAACGCCGTATTTATGTCCCATCAGTGGGTCTTGAAGACCCTGTTGGATGACTCTAAGATGATGTCTGGCTGCTACCCCAATAGTTGAAAAATGGGGGAAATTAAGAGAAGAAGAGGAAAATGGAGAAAATGCTTGAAAAGAGAGCTTCTTGCTTGTGGTATTCTCGTGTGAGAATGTTGTTGTCCCTTAAGAGAGGACCCTTAGAGGGGCCTTTATAGATGTGAAACAAGAGAAAATAACTGTTGTAGCTGATTTGGTGTGTGTACCTCCATGGGCGAAAATTAGGGTTTTTTTATGGGAGAAATCGGACTTAAAATGACTGTTGTGAGAGGGAATCATGGGCAAGGCAAGGTAAGAATGTGATTTCAGAAAGTTTGGGTGAATTTGGACGAGATTTGGCCATTTTAGGGAAGAAGTTTTTAGGGTTTCTTTGGCGAAAACAAACTTGCTATTTGGGAAAGAGAAGGGAACCCGTTTTTAGGGCATAATGGCATGAATTTGTAAACTTTTGAAAGTTTTGGGGTATTTAGATACTTAAATGAGCAAGGGCATGGGTAGCAATAACTTGGAAAGTAAGATTTCTTAGGTTTTGTTTTAAAAAAAAAAGACACATGTTTACACAGAGGAATTCTAATTACCAAGGCATTTTTCACTTACGTTGGTAACACTAACATCAGCATTTCCACTTGCCAAAACCTCTTGGGCATCAACCAAAGTCGCTACAGTATGTTCACTCAATTGCTTCATCAGCCCAATGGCATCATAGGATCTATCTCTAGGACTCATTAAGTACCGTATGTCCTACGAGAAATTTATTAGAAAAGAACAATGTCAAAAAATGTTTACATGGACACACTTGAGAAGTTATAATGGTACAATTGCAAAGTATCGGTATTGTTGAAGTACAGGTAAAGCTTATACAGCTTTTCAAAATCAGAACCATAGGTTAAGTGAAATTATGGACATATGAAAGTGTTAATGTTATCCTATCTTCCATGAGAGAGATGAGAGGAAGAGAAGAGAAGATGGAGAAAACATGAGAGAGGGAGGGAAAGAGAGTTGTGTTACTTTCCCACATGAAACTAATAATATATATATATATATATATATATATATATATATATATGTGTGTGTGTGTGTGTGTGTGTGTGTGTGTGTGGAATAGGGTTACATAGAAAAGACAGAAATGCCCCCACATGAGTGGGTATGTAATACATCCCCAACTTATTACATAAGTCACTCAACCTTGCCCTACTTTGGGGTTTGGTAAACTCTAACATCCCGGATGGTCCCCCATAGATTTGGTCCTTTAATCTCCTCGTTTTTTGGAATGATTTAAAATTCCAAAGTTTTATAGAAAACCTTTTTGAAAATCAAATCAAGATCCATATCAGAACCAAATCTGACAAGGACTATAGAATCGTCACCTAGGATTGGGCCTAGGTTCCTCAATTAATTTTGTGTAAGGCTGAGGTTCAACCAAAGTTCTAGGTTGTACTAGGTTACACGAGTGGAAGTTGTTAGGCACCACTGCCGCCCAGGAAATCCTGGTCTTATGAATCAGATTTTGCAAAAGAATTCAAAGATTTTCACTAGTTAGATCTTTCTTCTAAAATTTTGTACAAAATTATTGCCTCTCTGTAATTTCATACAGATTAGGAAACTAATTTCGTATGAAATTTCGTACAATTTGTTAAGTTGAAATATCCCCAAGAATACTGGATTTTCGTACATATTTTAAATTTCATACAAATATTTTCATACGAAAATTATTGAACAATTCATACGAAATTCTAGAACTTCAGGAATTTTCATTCAATCTTCTAAAAATAAAGAGATCCAAACTCTAATCTTGATATTAGGGGTTATTAGAAACCTAATTCCAACATATTACCTAGTGGATCTCTTGTAATTTTCAAATCACATTGAGTTCTTTTGAGAATTCTTGGGAACTATGGGAGCTTTGCCCATAGATTTCAAATTTCATCACTAGACCTCTTTGGAATTTGAATAATTACAATTGAAATTGAAAAACTAATCTAATTTGAGTAGATTTTGGAAAGAAACCTAGAGAATTAGGGCTTGAAACCCTAATATTTTAGGTTTCCTCTTAATTATAGTTATCCTATGTGTAATTCAAAATGAAAATTGTAAAAAACCTGTTTGTGATGACCTTTGACGTAAAAGAAAAACTCTGTAGTTGATGGCACTCCAATTTCTCAATCAATCTTTCCGGCCAATTCCACGGAGAATTCAAATGAGGGATCAAACAAGGCCTTTAAAACCTTGATCTTCCTTTGAAATCTCTTCGGTAAATTTTCCGATCGGACTCCGGCGAGTTCCGACAAGTTCTTAAAAGGTCCAAAGAACCGAATCTAATGATCTAATTCAAGTCCAATCAGAAGACCAATTAAGAGTCTTTTTTATGAATAAAATTAGGGCCTATTTATTGGCACAAATGAGAGAAAACATTTCTGCACAAATTTTGAAAAGTGGTTACAGATCTGTTTTTCGTACGATTAGGATTTCGTACACCAAATTCATATACTTTGGGAGCATACGAATGCAAATTTCGTACAAAACAAATTCCACCAAACTTCTGGAATTTCGTACATATCTAATATATACGAAATTATTTTCGCACATAAATAAATGTATGAAAACATTTTCGTACATAGAGAAATGTATGAAAATGCCAACAAATGTTCAATTGGGCTCAGAAATGGGCTAGCTTCCTGCAGTTTTGCTACTTTTTGGGCTCGATCTCAGGGATCTCAAGTATGCAAGCTCAGTGCTATAATTGCAAACTGATTTTGGGTCAAACTTTGTGCTGAGTTCAGATAATATTTGGGATCAAGCAAAGGTTTTGGGCTGGGAATTCTTCCACTCTTTGTGCCTACAATAGACCATAATTCTATCATCCAGGGAATACCAAAACTCCCCGGTTCTCACTCTGGAGATACAGTACCACAAGGATAAGCATCACCTCCCCAAGCAAGGATTTATCATTGGAATCATCATCGCGCCAAACTATCATCAGTCCGATCTTGGAAAAATGGGGTGTCTACATAAACATATCTGCTATTTGATTATTTGACCTCGTGAACACTATGCAAACCTCCCCTTTCTGAATCATATGACAGATAAAGTGACACACCTCTATGTGTTTTGTCTTCTCAGGGAAGACTGGATTCAAGGGTGTATAAATGGAAGACTTGTTGTCACAATGAAGTGAAGCAGATGAAGATGATGAGTAGGGTAATCCAATTTCTTACATAAATGACCTCAACCAGATCAACTCGCACCCTATATAGGCTATGGCTCTATACTCTGCGTCTGCCTCGATCTGGATACACCATCTTATTTCTTGTTCTTCTAAGATACCAAATTGCATCCAACAAAAGTACAATAGCCGGCAATAGACCTCCTGTCTGCAGGAGATCCTGTCCAGACCGCATCTGAATAGCCCTCGATCCTCATATGACTATGTTTCCTTAAGAACAATCCTTTACCGGGAGCTTTCTTCAAGTATTTCACTATCTGGGTAACTGCAGACCAGGGAAGTGTCTGTGGTGTACTCATGAACTGACTGAACACACTAACTGCAAAGGCAATGTCTGGACGATAGTGAGGTAGATCAATTTCCCAACTAAGCATTTGTATCTTCCTAGATCCTCCAGTAAATCCCCCTGATCAGGAGAAAGCTTGATGTTTGGATCCATAGGTGACCTAACTGGCTTCGCTTCTAGAAAACCTATCTCCTCCAATACATCCAATGCGTACTTTCTTTATGATAAGGATAGCCCCCCCACGTGAAAATGCTACCTCTACCCCTGAAAAGTACTTTAGACGACGAAGGTCTTTGGCACAGATTTCTTTCTGAAGGAAATCCTTTAGTCTCTGTATCCTGCACTATCACTCCCTGTAATGATGATGTCATCTACATACAACCAGGAAGATCCGACCATATTTAGACTGAGACCTAAATACTGAATGGTCCATAGCAAACTATACCATGCCAAACCGTACCACTACCTCACTGAATCTCCCAAACCAAGCATGGCATGCCCCAAACCGAGGTCTCTGTGACAGTGCCGCACGTCCCATTCCATCAACCACAAGAACGTGCAAGGCAAGATCAATAACACCACACAAACAAAGATAAACAGAGCTACTAGCGAAAACAAGATTTATTAAACCAAAGTTTCAGATTATTTGATCTCAAATCCAAGGCCAAACAATGCTCACATCCTTACTAAATTTAAATAAAACTTCAAATACCAATCTAAATAAATGTTCACTACCCAAATAAATCCTTATAAACTGCTAATAAATGTCAGCTTATTCAAAATAAACTCCTACTAGCTACTAATCAGTGTCTTGGAAGTGGAATCTGCTATGTCAGCAAATCTTTCCTAACTCCCAATCCCCACGAGCTGCTAGCTACTCCTCATTATCTGAAGAACGATAGGCAACGTGGGATGAGCTTTTACGCTCAATACATAACAAGAAATCTGCATATGTTAGATCAAGTACACAAAATAATATACGAACGAAATCATTTGATAAAATAAATGCACTTTTTATTCAAAACAGGTTTGTATCATGAGGTAGAACGTGAAAACAACATAAGTAATAGTTTGGAACAATACACACAAGTTTCATGATACAAATAGTCCAACTAGTCCACAATTCCACACTAGACATAGATATGGCCTCATCACCTCCCAAAGTGACGGGCTATCACAATATGCCAGCTTCACATCCCATACTGGCGTGGTTGTTGATCGGCCTCACGTAGTCACGGCCAAGTTTTACAGCTCCTACCTGGCATAGGTAACAAATTGGGAACTCTCCCACTATCAAGCACTCACTATGGAGGCAAAAGACCGATCTTTATGTGACTACGCACCAGTTATCATCCCCCAACTGGTTAAGGTCGGGGTACCAATTCATAGCTACGCTAGTCACCGTGCACACGGCACCAACCGGCCCACTCGGACCCAATCATAAACGTTCCATAGAGTAATAATAATCATACAAGAGATCAAATGTTTAGAGATTATGCATGTTATAAAATCCAACATCTTTAAAACCATACAATAACTTGTGGATTTTTGTGCAATTAAAACATGCAAACAACAGCGTACTTGATCCGATTTTCATGTATTTAATGATGCTAAAGATATGCTTTAAATAACCAAAAGATATCAGCTCCAAATACATAACTTCAGTTCACAAATATGGCTTTTAAAACAGATTTTATATGTTGGCAAAACTCCTACACAAACTCACAAGTTACGTACCAACAGTTCGAACAACCAATTCCCTTGCAAACCTCCAAGTTCAATCTTCCAAATCACCTATAATACAAGTAATATATAATTTAGAAGGTTTGTAAACTTTTAGAATACATTTTTCTTTTGGTTTAATCTCGCCACGAAGGTGCTGCCTGATTTCCAAACACGTTTTTGGACATACTAGACACTCGGCAGAAAATATTCATATAATATTCATATCAAATCCAAAAAATTTGAAACCAAAGCCATTTGAAATAAGAGGGAAAAATATATAATTTCACAAAACACGTCAAAACCTAAATCAGATAATAAGACCTTCGTTTTTTAGTCGTAACAGAACTCAGACCCAGATTTCATGCAGATTAGATGCACTATACGAGAATATACATAAACTAATCATCTAAAATCCAAAAATTTCGAAACCAAATCCATTTGAAAGAAGACTAAAAAATCTATAATTTTGTAGAAGACATCAAAACCTAAATCAGATTATAGGACCTTCATTTTTAAGTCGTAACAGAGATCAGACCCAAATTTTAGGCAGATTAATGTAAACTAACATTAGGTCTTTGGAAAATCCATGATTTCTCCCAATCTAATGACGATCTAAGAATAAATCTTTTTTTTTTTTTATTTAATCATAACTATAGATTTAATTCACATACCTCTTGGGGAAGAACAATTTTTCTCTCTTTCAAACTCCACGTACCAAAGTTTTCTTCTTTAGGGTAGAGTTTTGCACGTTTTGTGTTTAACGTGAGTTTATGGATTTCGTTTAAGAGTCTCACAATTCCTAAATTTCGTGCATCCTAATCCTATTGGACTAGGAAGTTTTTCCTTCTATCAAGTTTCCTGATATAAGACTTTCTTTAAATAAGAACTCTTGTCAAATTTCAACTTGGGACAAAAATGCCCTCTCCCCAATCACTTGAATGTGTATAATTATTATAAAAAGATAAGAAAAAAAAGGGACGTTTCATTCTCCCCCCCTTAAAAATTTTTGTCCTCGAAATTTAATGGGTTAGGTTGTAGACACCCCCCATTTTGTTATGCTTTAAAAAGAAAAGGGTTCGATAAGTCCATCAAATCCCAAGTCAGCCTCTTTGCATTAGCTTATGCATTCTTGCATTTTAGGGTAAATTTCATCTCATTTCAAGTGTTCCAATGTTGATTCGCAATCCCGAAGGTCTCCATGGGATTCCATTAGTCTCCAGATGATGATATCTTGTGTTTCCAATCAAGTGTGAAAATCTGCTATTTTGGGAATTTCTCAGGGTTTTCCCATTTTTTATCATTTTCAGCATCTTAGGGGTATTTTGGTCATTTTCAATGTGTACTAGATTATCCCGAAAGTTTGGCTGAGAAATCATGAATGATTTCAAGTATTTTGGGATACCTACTATTTTAGAATTTCTCAGAGTTTCTACCTTTCTTGGAAATTTTGTGTCCTAAGGGCATTTTGGGCATTTCTGGGGAGTTCCAAATGATCACGTTTGATGTCATCCACCATATCAAGTGAACTTCAATACTTTCTATTTTTGAAAATTTCCCTCATCTACTTTCCATTTCTAACTTCACCCATAAAGGGCATTCCGGTTTGAGGGCATTTTGGTCACTTTTTTATGTGTGTTCAAACAAGGTCATTTTGGTCAAAAATGATTCAAGGGGGAGAATGGTTCGGCCAAGTATATGGGACCCACCATGTGTGTCACATAGTGTGGGCCCATTATTACAAAATTCAAATGGGTTGGGTCGTTATAAAAAAAAAGTCCAAAACACACCTAAAAAGCCCACAACTCAAATGGCCCATGGACCAGGCCCCATGTGGGAACCACATGTGTGGTTCGGCCACATGGTGGTCGGCCAACATGTGGTCCCCACATGTTGCCCCCCCGCCCCCCCACACACACATATGGGAGGGATTTATGGACAAAATTAAAAGATCTTAAAAGATCTTGTGAAAAGATTCTTTACCCCCATGTGGAGCTTCTAGAAAAAGCATGAAATATCTTCTCTTATTCAAAATAGAATGCCTTGGTCATTAAGATAGCCTGTTGTATGGAATTTGGAAACAATTACAATTAGGAAACAAAAGGAAAAGTAAGTGAATAAAGAGAATTGGAAAGAGAGCTAGAATGGTAACTCTCACATGGGAAATTGCCATTCTTGCTTTTTGCCCTAGTTTTTTTTATAAAAATGGATAAAACCGTCTTAGGCGACTCTTGGAATTTCGTCCAACCTTCCCTCTCCCCAAGAGAATTCTCGTCCAGCCCCTCTTGTGGAGAATTCGGCCATTACACTCCATATTCTTCATCTTTTCTTCGATCATCTTTGAAGTGGTCAATCTCCTCCGGCGATTCAGATTTTCTATTGTGGATTAAAAGGCTTTTCAAAGTGAATATCTTGGATCAAAAATCTTAGAGACTTTGGATAGCGTTTGAATGTTGGTACCCTAATTCTTTTAGAATAAGAACTAGAAGCAGGCCTAGGGTTAAGATTTTAGGATTTTATACGTAACCATCAAGCATATGATTGAATTTTCTCTTGAAATTTCAGCATGTTATGGAAACAACCAATATATTATATTATCTATTTTTTGGCTGAAGGAAAATTATTTTTGGTAATTAAAATTGATTTTAATAAATTGATGGTTAAAACGCACTTTTCAAAGCAAGTATTGTAAAACTCCAAGTTTTTCAGAACCTATTGATTCCTGAGTCAAATTCACATTAAAAAATGACTGAAAATCAAAATTTCCAACAAGATTTGAATGTTTGGTTAGCTTTTTAATCCTTCGAAAATGGCCTAAAAATGGTGTTTTTGAAAGATTAAATCCAAAGTATGTCAAACAAATTCCAAAAATTGCTGAAAATTTGTTTTCAGTAGTTTTTTAAGGTTTGAAGACCACACAAAAAATTTTAAGAATTTTTTGGATTACTTTAGTATTTTTATGAATTACTTGAAAAGTGATTTAATTACCAAAAATAGCAAAAGACTTTAACATTTTTCAAAACTCTCTAAAAATCAATTTATTATATATCTTAGTAGATTTGTGTTTTGAAATTCAGAAAAATCAGTTGTTTTCATGGATTTATAGTCAAAACATTGATTTACTCATAATGATGAATTTTGATATTAAGCCAATAATTTTTGAGATTTTTCTCTTGAAATAGATTAAGAATGTTACTGGAATGTTCCAGTAAAATTTTGGTTGATTTCCGAGGAGTTTTAGTACCTATTATTCATTAATATTAGTAAGTTGATAGAGAAATTAACTGATTTTCAATTCAAAGTTATGATTCTGGTGAGAATGAAATTTAATGAGGCCAAAATTTGGTATTAAAATATATTGATCCTTTCTTGACATACTATGAATTTTTCATAATTTTTGGACGTTATTAGATAATTTTAATGCTTTTCTTTTCAAATCAGCCTGATTTTGATTAATCTGTAAAAAATAGTAAATCATAGAAAAATGGCTGAAATTTCTACTGTAATTTACTACTGTTTTTTTTTTCTGAAATGGCTATATTTAGTATAGGTTGTTTTGGAATATCGATAAATTGCCTAAATTGATGAAAATCATTAAAAATTAACTATAGTTCGTAAAATCCTGAAAAATTTCAGAACATCAACATTTTCCAAAACCATTGTAATATCTAAGTTATTGAAGTAAAAATCCTTAAAAATCACTGAGTCTTCACAACCTGTTGTTTTGGTCAAAACCCTAGCCTACGTGAATTTACCCTATAGGGCCTTCGACTGCCCTGATTTCTAGGTGATATGGACCCTTAAAAGATGAAAAGTAGCAACTTACAAATTTGGTTGGTCAAACCCACGTGCAAAATGATTCTGGAACCGTTGGATCACAGTCCCACCTTAGAGCCCCATTTAGGAACACTTAGATCACGTCAAGTTTTAGGCCTTAGAGTTCTAGAGTTAGGAGTCCGATAAGCCTCAATCACAGCCGGTTGCTCTTGTTAGCAACTGAGCTTTAGATTAGGTTTCATATAGTTAACCATCTTCCCCTATATGACATGCCTAGTTAACCTAGGATGTAGGGCCCACCTGCATTAGTTTAGAAAAGTCTTTGCATTTAGATAGGGTCATATAGGAATAAAATCTTAGATGGTCTCCTAAGATAAGAAAACTTAATCAACTTGAATTAATTAATCTCTCATAAACTATTGAAACAGTTGAGTCCAGTCTAGATCGGTGTCCTAGATGAGTTAGACATATGTAGCTTAGTTTAGGTCATCAAACTACGTCGACCTTGATCCCAGTGAGGCTTAGGTACGTAGGCAACTTGGATGGCATTCCAAGCTCAGGTCGCCCTACATACACTTCAGTAGGATTTTAGGGTTGTGTTTTATTTATTTCTTTATCGTTTTCAAACCCTAAATTAAATAGTTTATTTAAAGTAAAGTTAAACCCAAGTAAATCACATAGGACTTCCTTCAACTTAAATCTTTTAGGAGTACTTTCACATAGATCGAATCAAACTAAATAAAAAAAGATCAAAAGATGCATCTAGGAACCACATCGAAATTAGATCATTTAGGGTGCATGTCCAGTAGATCACATCAAGAGAGTTTAAATGAGCATTTTAAAAGAAATTTAAATGGGTTAACTTTTGGAATTGAAGACTGGATTACCGGGTGGGAAAGGTGCATATGGTGTATTCATCATACCTTCCATTCTCGTAATCAGGTAACGGATCTAGATTCTGGGATCGCAGATCATTGCAGCGTCATTTATGGGTCCTAGGTCCCTTACCTAGGTGGCGACTCTGGTCATCATCTTTTGAGTGAAATTCGGATATCTTTAGTGATCCTAAGTTCACGGAAAAGATGATTCATATCAATAATAAAAACGCACGCCGCTCGCGTGGATACCGAGAGGCCAAGATAGAGGACCGAGTCGTGCCCCCCTCACGGGATCAGGTCCCACATAGGTACGAACCTGCAAAAAGATGGGGGTTCTTCTGCTTAATTTCCTCTTCCAACTCCCAAGTAGCTTCCCTTTCAGTTGTGTGATTACTCCATAGAACCTTGACATAGGGAATTGTACGATGCCGCAACGCTTGATTCTCTCTATCTACAATACGAACTGGATGTTCTTCATAAGTCAAATCTTCTCTTAGTTGTAGCAGGGTCGGTTCAATCACGTGGCTTGGATTAGAAATGTATTTTCTCAATATAGATACATGAAAAACATTGTGCACGCCTGCTAGCGAAGGTGGGAGTGCTAGTCGGTATGCAGCCGGTCCAATCCTCTTCAGAATCTCATAAGGTCCTACATATTTGGGGCTTAACTTGCCACGAATTCTGAATCTCATAACTCCCTTTGAAGGAGAAACCTTAAGAAATACATGGTCACCCACTTCAAATTCTAATTCTCGTCGTCTTATATCCGCATAACTCTTTTGACGGCTTTGTGTTGCCTTAAGATGTTCCTTGATCATTCTAATCTTCTCTTCGGCTTGTTGAACAAAATCCGATCCTTCAAATTTTCTTTCACATCATCCCAACATATTGGAGATCTACTTTTCCTCCCATACAAAGCCTCGTATGGGGCCATTTTGATACTCACCTGATAACTGTTATTGTATGCAAATTCGGCGAAAGGTAATTGTTCATCCCACGATCCTTTGGAATCGATAGCACAAGCCCTCAACATATCTTCTAGAATTCGTATAGTTCTTTCTGACTGTCCATCTGTCTGCGAATGAAAAGATGTACTAAAATTCAACCTCGTGCCCAAAGCTTTGTGCACGCTATGCCAAAAATGAGATACAAACCTAGTATCCCGATCCGATACAATAGAAACCGGAACTCCATGCAATCGAACAATTTCCTTCATATATAGCTTGGCCATCTGATCAATAGTATCACCAATTTTGTAAGGTAGGAAGTGTGCTGATTTAGTCAATTTGTCAACAATTACCCAGATAGCATCAAATTTTTTCGGTTTCTTAGGTAACCTTGTAACAAAATCCATAGTTATTTCTTCCCACTTCCACTGAGGAATAGGCAATGATTCCAATTTTCATGCTGGTCTTCGATGTTCAATCTTCACTTGTTGACAAACTAAGCATTTTGCCACATATTCTGCTACATCTCTCTTCATGTTTTTCCACCAAAAGTTTCTCTTTAAATCCTTGTACATTTTCATACCTCCTGGGTCTAGAGAATAACTAGAACTATGAGCTTCTTGTAAAATCATTTCTTTTAGATCTGCATTATCAGGCACACACAAACGACTTCCAAACCTTAGAGACCCATCTTCGTGAATTTTAAATTGTGAGACTGCTTCCAACTCGACTTTCTTTCTTATTCTCTGCAAGTGCTCATCTGAAGTCTGCGCTATAATCATATCTATTAGATTAGGCTGCACTCTCAAATTCGCCATCTAGGCTCCAGGCTCATGCTGTATAACTTCGATCTCTAACTTCCTCAAATCCTCAAGAATTGGTTTCTTATCCATTATTAACATATGTAGCTTCCCTTGAGATTTTATGCTTAACGCGTCAGCAACTACGTTAGCTTTGCTTGGATGGTAACTGATGATTAGATCGTAGTCCTTTAGCAATTCTAACCATCTCCTTTGTCTCATATTTAACTCCTTCTATGTGAAGATATATTTCAGGCTTTTATGGTCAGTAAAAACTTCACATCTTTCTCCATAGAGATAATGTCTCCAAATTTTATGTGCGAAGACAACTGCGGCGAGTTCCAAATCATGTGTAGGATAATTCTGTTCATATAGCCTCAATTGCCTAGAAGCATAAGCTACAACTCCTCCATGCTACATGAGAACACAACCAAGTCCATTCTTCGACGCATCACTGTAAATGGTGAAACCACTGCTCCCTGATGGTAAGGTGAGAACTAGAGCAGTCACCAATCTATTTTCCAGTTCTCGAAAACTTTGTTCGCTCTTTTCAGTCCAAACAAACTTCGTTCCCTTATGAGTCAACTGAGTTAACGGTATAGCTATACTTGAGAAACCTTTGACGAACTTCCTGTAGTATCCAGCTAATCTAAGGAAACTGTGCACTTCATACACATTTGTTGGTCTGCTCCAATTTACAATTGCTTCTATTTTCTGAGGATCAACCGATACACTATCTTTAGATATAACATGGCCTAAAAAGGCTACACTATTTAACCAGAACTCGCACTTCTTAAGTTTGGCAAATAGTTTATGTTCCCTCAATGTTTGCAAAATTATTCTCAAGTGATTTTCATGTTCTCTTTCACTCTTTGAATACACAAGGATATCATCGATGAAGACTACTACGAACTCATCCGGTTTAAACACCCTATTCATTAAGTCCATAAATGCAACCGGAGCATTAGTTAACCCAAATGGTAATACTAAAAATTCATAATGCCCGTACCTCGACCTGAAAGTTGTCTTGGGTATATCTTTGCCTTGATCTTTAACTGATGATAACCATATCTCAAATCAATCTTTGAAAATACTTCTGCTCCTTATAATTGATCGAAGAGGTCATCTATCCTAGGCAAGGGATATTTATTTCTCACAGTCACTTTATTCAACTCTCTGTAGTCTATGCAAAGAGGCATACTTCCATCATTTTCTTAACAAATAAGACGGGTGCTCCCCAAGGTGAGACACTGGGTCTAATAAATCCCTTATCCAGGAGTTCTTGTAATTGAGAACTCAACTCTTTTAATTCTGCTGGAGCCATACGGTATGGTGCCTTTGAAATAGGACATGTACCGGGCATGAGATCAATAGTGAATTCTATTTCTCTATCAGGTAGTAAGCCAGGTAATTCTTCAAGAAATACAACAACTCTCTCACTATATGCATATTTTCTATATTTATACTTCCTTTACTAGAATCTTTCACAGAAGCTAAGTATCCATGACACACTTTTCTCAACAACTGGCTTGCTTTTAATGCCGAAATGACTCGAGGGAGGGTGCGCTTCAAACTTTCCATAAAAATAAATTCGGGTCATCCTGGAGGGCAAAATCTGACCATCAATCCAAGTGTGAGTGGTTCACTGCTAGCCAGTCCATTCCCAAAATGACATCAAAGTCTCTCATGATTAATACCACCAAGTCAACAGGCATCTGATTGCCTTCTATTTCGACTATACACGACTTGCACATGGGATCAGCCATCAAAGAATTCCCAACTGGAGTGCCCATAGTTAAACTCACATCCATAGTTTCTGGTACTAGGTTATGCCTTCTCATAAATCCATTTGATATAAAAGAGTGTGTTGCTCCCGAATTGAATAAGGCATAAGCATAAAATGTAGATAGAGTTATGGTACCTACCATAAATTTAACATAGATTACATTAACATACAATGCCTATAAATAATTTAGTATTAAAAGTAACTAAAATAATACAATAACAATGTACCTGTCACCACCAAGTCTAAGGCTTGAGCGTCCTGCTGGGTAAATGTGTACAGTTTCCTAGTAGCTTTGGGCTTCTAGCCCCCATTCCTGCCTTGGCCAGCAGGTGGAGTCTGAATTGCTTTTGGTCCTCCAAAAAATTTCGCCCCCTTTGGCAGAGGACAATAAGGAATTCTATGGCCTTGCTGACCACAACGGAAACATGTCCAGTAACCCACGGGCAGGCTCTCTCATCATGAATTTTATTGCACCTCGTGCACATCCTAGTCTGTGCTCCACCCTTTGGTGGAAATCCTCCACCTTGATTCTTAGTCTTTCCTCATGCACTCTGTCCACCTTGGAAGTTTGTAGTCCTTTGCCTCTTCTTTTGCTGAGATTCTTGGTTTTGTTGTGCTTTCAACACGCCTTCCTCCACTGTCAGTGCCTTATTTATAGTTTTTGCATAACTAGGACCTTCGAAGGGGAACTACTGACCCACCTCCAAACCCTCCCTAATGCCACGAATAACCAGGATTTCTCTTATTGCCATCAACAGAGCCCGGACTAGGAACATCTATGGCACCAGAACCGGATGCAGTGGCATTTGAACTAGGAACCAGTGATTCAGAAGCTAGCCTTTCACCCTATCCAATGACCCCGGAGAAGAACCAAACATCTGAGTTCGAGCACCTACCATAGATTTGGGAATCCTTGGCCCTCGGGGGCACCTGCCGGCATGCTCCAGCTATTACGTATATAAGACTGGATCGACATCGATCTGCTTCTCATCATTTCTCTAATGTAAGATTTGAGTTCAAGTGGAACAGGACCTTCGATCGACCATGGGACGTATTCTACTCATCCAATCCAACGGATCAATTGTTTATGTGGTAGTACGATGTTGAGAATACTCTAGGAAAAGCTCGAAAATCTCTCTTTCGCCTCTCCTCATCTCGTCTCATCCCCAGCCAGTAATACTCAGCGTCGACCAGTTATGTCTTGTCACGGCCAAAATGTCTACATCTTCAGCTAAAAGTCTTTAACCTTCTATCTAATGGGTTCTCGTAAACCCTCCTGAAATCGACGGGCCATAGCTCCATCGTCATCAACCAATCCAGTGGGGGCAAACTTGCTCAGTCTGCGGTAAAGAGCCTCATATTCAATTACGGTCTTACTACCCTGCTTAAGACTAAAGAATTCGTTCTCCTTCAAGATTTTCACACTTGTCATAAAGTAGTTATCAAAAAATGCCTGTTTGAACTCCGTCCAAGTGCAATCCTCATCGCCCCATCTAATTCTCCTATTCATCTGCCACCAATCATCTGCGTCACCTCTCAACGTACACGTGGCGCCATTCAACTTTTCCTCATCAGTAAAATGTAAATACCTAAAGATCTTTTCCAGGCCCTTCAACCACGACTCGGCTACTAAGGGATCAGTAGCCCCCTCAAATGGTGTCGCCAAACGCTAAAACTCTGATTGCCGATTGGTCTAGGCTGAATCTGTTCTTCATGAGGAGCAACGACTTCTGTTAGAGTCCACATTGCCTGTCTCATGCATGGTTGGGGATCTAGATCTATTCTGCTGAGGTTCCTGCTGGTGGTTTTGCTTATGATTTTGTTGAGGCTCTTCCTGAGGCTCCTGATGATGTTCCTCTATGTTATCATGAATTTCTGGTGCTGGTCCACGACCTCCTGCACCCAAAGGTTCCCTAGGCATCTGTCCTTCCACAGTGTTAGGGTTCCTGACCAAGTCTGCCATACTTCCATAGTTTCCTCGGGAGGTTCCTCGGTAATTCCGTCGGGATGTTCCATGGTAGTTTCCACGTGCCATCTGACCTATTGCCAGAAAATCCATTGACAAAGATGAGATTCCATAGGATAATTATTTAATAAACTTTGTTGCATGCAATCAAGGTAACTTTAACAATTTCACAAAATAATTATTCATCTCATACAATAAAACTTTCACCTGATAGACTAGGTATCTAGACGCACCCAAGCTTACCATACTGTCCCATACCAACATAGTAAACTTGTATGCAAATCCTAGAAACTCTAGTCTATGTGAAGAGAATTATGTTTTCTAACGAACCAGTCACTGTCGACGCGTTTGAGTTTACCATAATGTCCCATACCAGCATAGCCAACCCTAACATAGTCAAACTCTTAGTAAGCTCGAATTCACTATACTGTCACATACCAGCATAGCTAATCCTTACATAACTAAGTGTTCCTGGTTCACCTACGTCGCTAAGAGTTTGGATCACCCAATGAAGTGGGCCATCTCGGATGAGAGAGAAAGAGCGAGAGTGTGGAAACCGTCTCTATGCATTATGAGAAAACCTAATAACTACGTAAGATTCGTTTTGCGATCTACCCAATTAACTCTAGTCGAATCTTCAGACCATTTTTATCTAATCGTAAGAATCAAGTTTTCCGTCCTTTCTTTCCGGCTCGGGCTTGTGGGCCTGTGGTATTTATTAATCGAATCGTCTCCAAATCGTTAAGTATAGTTCCTGATAGACTGGTTTTCCATGCTTTCTTTCCTGGCTTGTGGGTAATCGGATCTTCTGTAAATCGTTAAGTGAAGTTGCTTCTTCTCCAAATCGTTTAGTGTAGTTGCATAGACTGGTTTCCTGTGCTTTCTTTCCTGGGCTTGTGGGTAATCGAATCTTCTGTAAATCGTTAAGTGTAGTTGCTGATCTTTAAGTGTGGTTGTCAGGAGTAGCTTGTGAGTCTCATTAGGTAGAGTAGTTTCTATGAAGCAAACAATGAGATTACCTCTCTCTCTCATGAGGTAATCTCATTCACCGCATGAAGCAAGATTTTCAGGATTTCTCATTCACCGCACCAAAAAAAGTAGGCAGAGAATGGTTACCAAACACAACCTAAGCTACCTTGCAGACACAAGTAGTCTAGTTAAATAAAGACAACAATACTAATGGAGTCATGTCAAAGGCTAATGGGCCAAGGGATGCTCCTACATCAGCATCCCATAAAAATGAAGTTCAAATGGTGGGCACTATCCTATTCATGGTTTTGGTGGAGATGATGGCCCATTCAGTCAAAAAATGAGGTTTAAAAGCCAAAACTATAGTTGAAAATGAAAATGAAAATGTGAGGAGTTTATGCAAAAAGTAAGAAACATTAAATCATGGAGTCGTTGTTGATCGAAAAACCGAAATAATAGGGGGAAGAGAGTGACATATTCATAAGGAGGGGACAGACACACACAAACAGAGAGAGACATTATTAGGGTGAATTTTATCCCAAAGGACCCAAACTGAATTAATAGGGAAAATGAATGTTAGCAAAATCATGCTACTCATGGGGAGAGAGATTATTAGGGTGAAGCATTAAATCGTTGGGTTGTGTTTATCCCAAACTGAATTAATAAAGAAAGTGAATGTTAGAAAAACTGTGCAATGGGGAGAGAGAGAGAGAGAGAGAGAGAGAGAGAGAGAGAGAGAATTTGAGTGAAGCATTAAATCGTGGGGTTGTGTTTATCTCAAACCGAATTATTTGGGAAAGTGAATATTAGCAAAACAGTTTTCATTGGGAAAATGATTTCCAATGAAAACAATTTCTTGGAAAAAAAAAAGCAAATGACAATAGAAAGAAACATGGTTAGTATATATTAATAGCATTCGTATCCCATCCTTATGCATGGGTGTAAAATGGTGGCCCCACCCATCAAACCATAGGTGTAAAATGGTGGGCCCAACCTTATGAATGGGTTTGGGGTAGAGATGGTGGGCCCCACCCATCAATTCTGAGGTTTAAGACACTGTTTCCCTACTATATGCATGACTTTGTGTAAAGATGGTGAGCCCCACCCCATCTAACACCACGGGTAAAGTAGAAGCTTTTCAAGCTGAAGGTTAAGTGAAGGCAAAAAAAAGCTGCAACAAGGCGACCGGAGGGAGGAGGATGGTCATGGTAGCTTATTGCGCTTCTTTCAGCACCCACGCCGCTTGTCGTGCTTATGGCTCATCCTTTTGCTTTCAAGACTAGGAAGCGTAGGTCGGATCAAGAATGGTAGCAGCTTCCTCTTTTCTGGACTGCATTCCTACACTTGTTACTAATGAGATTCACTAGTTACTTACTATTCTATTATTCCCACAGAGATGGAGGATTGAAAAGCCATTCAGTCTTCGGATCCTGATAGTTATCCAGGTCCTGATGGATTCACAGGGGCTTTTTTTGTTAACTATTGGGACATTGTTAAGGATGATGTGGTGGCTGCTGTTCAATCTTTTTTTCAGGGAGATCCTCTTCCTAAAGCTTATACTTCTACGACATTGGTTTTTATTCCTAAGATTTCTAACCCTTCATCTTTCTCTTATCTCCGTCCTATCAGTGTATGCAGTTTTTCATATCAAATTCTTTCCAAGATCATGACAGACCGCTTGGATCCTATCCTTCCAAATCTTATTTATCAGGAGCAAGCATTAAATCATGGGGTGTTTATCCCAAAACCAAATTATTAGGGGAAACCAAAATGTTAGCAAACGGTTTTTACATGAGGAAAGTTTATTGGAAAAAAAAAGTAAATGACAATAGAAAGAAGCTAGAGGAATGATAAATTGAAGGGGGGTGTTGCAAAAACCAACTAAAGGGCGCCCCCATTGGCCCATCTAATAAAGTGCATTTATAAGGGGGAGATGGACAAATTCACACCCCTGGTAGGATGATTCGCACTCCTGTAAGGTGAATTGACGTCAAATAAGCATCAGACTTTAACACTTTTTGACGTCAATTAACGTTAAAGTGAGGTGAACCATCCCACAGGGGTGCGAATTTATCATCACCCTTATAAGGGCACATAAAAGTATAAAAATTGACACCGGAAATACAAACTTTAATGAACAACAAATGCACTTTGTTGAGATTGGCCAATGGGAGCACCCTTGTAGATTGGTGTTTTCAAGGGCCACTTCAATTTATCATTCCTCTAGAAAGAAACATGGTTAGCACATATTATAGAGGGAGTGAAGGCATTTCGCAGACCGGCTACTTTTCAACAGATTTTGTCCTATTCATTTAATTAATCGGAGGTGGCTGCTCACTCATGCAACAGCCGGTCCACGAAATGCCTTCTGCTATGGTCCATGTTGGATTTCGTTCCAATAAATGAGTTTCAAATCTTCTATTAAACCTTGAACATGTATTTAATAATGGTGAACATTGTATATAGAGATTCATGCACGATTCTTTGGATTAGGATTCACGTATGACTCTATATTTATTGAAACATTAAATGTTAGAAGTTTCAATGAATGTGGAGATTCTTGCATGGCTCTTAAGGACATGGAAATGCATGGCTTAAGGACTTGGAATTTATGGAGAGTCATCTAGAGATTCATGCATGACTTTTATGATTAAGGATTCATGTATGACTCTTAAAATACTCACCTATAAATACATGAATCCATTAATGGTCACCTTTAATGGGTGTCCTTTGGGTTGCTACTTGAACTCTATAAATAGAGCCCTCATTCTAACATCCAGAGACACTAAGAAAGGAAACTACTCTAAAGCCTCTAAAGATAATAGAAAGTGCGATTCATTAGAGAGCTTGCCCGATCGGATTGTTGAGTGGTGCATTACAACAATCCATTCTCCTGCTGTTCCTGGAGGTGGTTCGGTCATGTGATCCTTGCACTGGAGTTGGGCCGAATAACACTTTAAGGTGGGCATTCAAAGACGTACGGCAGTATCACAATCAAGATCTTTCGTAATCCATCCTCCATTCAAGTCAGTATAATTTTATAGTTTTGCACTATTTTCTTAGTTAAAATCCATTGTTTTCAACCGCTTGCTCCAACAATCTTGAAGTGTTATTCGTTGGAAAGCAATGGATACTGGTACTATGGGTTTTAGCAACTTGAGATTGGAAACGTTCGATGGTTCTAATTTCAATGCTTGGCGTCGAAATGTTGTTTTTGGCATGCAACTACTTAAAATTTATTATGTTGTGACCAATGCCAAACTGATATTTGGTGAGGATGATGTTACCGAAGATGCCCAATGGGAGCGTGACAATGACTTCTACAAGAGCTATTTGCTAAATAGCCTTTCCAACCACCTAACAGATGTCTACACCTAAAAGGAGTCCGCAATGGAGATTTGGAATGGTTTGGTCCAGCAGTACCGAGATGATGAGAAGCTCTCCAAAACCCACCTTATCGATAGATTTCTTGACATGAAATTTGAAGATGACAAGGAGGTTTTACCTCAAGTTAAGGAGTTGGAGAAACTCGTTCAGAAATTGAAGGACGAGAAGGTGGAGCTCGACAACGTCTTTATCGCTGGAGCAATTGTAAATAAGTTGCCTCCATCTTGGATGTCTTTCTCTACCGAAATGCACCGTAGAAATAAGCAAGTGCCACTTTCTAATTTGAAGCATTTCATCAAGATTGAGGATGAAGTAAGGATTCATTCCAAAAACGAATTGCTTGCTAATCAAAAAGCATCTGCGAACTTGGTCATTCAGAATACGGGTGAAAACAAGAAGAATAAACAAACCAAGTTCCAGAAGAAAAAGGCAGTAGACCAGAAGTCTAACCTAAATATTCAGAAGAAGACTTTCTAGAAGAAGGAAAATTGCTACAACTGTGGAAAGCCTGGCCACTATGCTAGTGACTGCAAGGCACCGAAGAAAGAGTATGTGGCTGTAGTGGAGAACTTTGTGGCAATGGTCTCAAAGACTATTGATGCCTCTAATGTTACGGACTGGTGGTTAGACACGGGTGTTACATGTCATGTCTGTGCCAACAAGTCCCTATTCTCTACCTACACTGCACGATCAGAATCAGTGGCTATGGCAGATCGGTCTTCAGTTGTTGTTCTGGGGGTTGGAACCGTGGTAGTGGAGCTCACATCTGGCAAAATTCTTACACTGAAAGATGTGAAGCATGTTCCTTCAATCGCCAAGAATCTGGTATCCAGGAGTCTGCTTTGTGATGCTGGAATGCGCCAGGATTTTCAAGGCAGTAAGGTGGTGCTATCCTTTAAAAATTTGTACTTTGGCAATGCATACAAGACTAATGGTATGTTTAAGATGAGCATTGTAACGCATGCCCCTAAATTAGTAAATGAAGTTTCTATTTCTACTTACTCCTCTAAGTTGTGGCATAAGAGGCTAGGAACTACAGAAAGTTGTATGGCATGTGTATACAAGGTAATCTACCCAACTGTGGGGGTGAGAAACCAGACAAGTGTGAGGTCTGTGCGCAGGCCAAGATCACAAGGAAGCGTTTCCCCAGTGTCACAAGGAGTACAGAGGTGTTGGAACTAATCCACTCTGACACATGTGACTTTAAGAGTTTTGTTACAAGAGGTGGCATGAAGTACTTTATCACTTTCATCGACGACCGGACAAGGTTCTGTCATGTCTATCTACTGAAGTCTAAAGATGAGGCTTTCAATAAGTTCATCGAATTTCAAACTCGAGTCGAGAACCAGCTAGGACGTTCAATCAAGAGGCTTCGAAGCGACAGAGGAGGTGAATATCGCTCTAAAGATGTTGAGGCATACTTCAAAGAACATGGGATTGTCGCTGAAACGACTGGCCCTTATTCTCTTCAGTCAAATGGGATAGCAGAAAGGAAGAACCGGACTTTGACCAAGATGGTGAATTCTATGCTTCTGACGTCTGGACTTCCAACCTGTTATTGGGGTGAGGCACTTCTTATGACGAACTTCATCTTGAATAGAGTTCGTTATGCCAAGATGAAGATCTCTCCTCATGAACTCTGGTTCGGGTATCCACCATCTTTGGGAAAGCTCAAAGTGTGAGGGTGTCTGGCTTATGTTCGAATGCCAGATGTTAGAAGGCCAAAGCTTGGAGCCAAGGCAAACAAATGCGTTTTTCTTGGATATACTGTGGACAGTGATGCCTGCAAATTTCTCGATATCAGCACCAACTCTATCATTGAAGCTCGAGATGCTGAATTCTTTGAAGACAAGTTCATTAAGGACAAGTCAATATCTTTAAAGGACTCACCTGAGAATGTTAGAGAAGAGGTTCAATTTGAAGCTAACCCTGATGCTCATGCTCCTCCTTCTACCTCTCAGGATAATGAAGTCTATGATGAACCTATTAATGTTCCTGTGGAAGAAGCTGATGCGCCAAGGCCCAAGCGACAAAGGAAGCCCACGTCCTTTGGTGATGACTTTGTCACCTATAATGTTGAGAGTAATCCTCAAACATTTAAAGAAGCTATGCAATCCAGAGATGCTTTGCTCTGGAAAGAAGCCGTGGAAGATTAAATGAGTTCTTTGATGGAGAACAACACTTGGAAACTCGTGGATATTTCAGAAGGTGCTCGACTTATTGGTTGTAAAGGGATTTTCAAGAGGAAGCTGCGTGCGGACGGTACCATTGAGAAGTATAAGGCAAGACTGGTTGCTAAAGGTTTCACACAGAAAGAAGGCATTGACTTCTTCGACACCTACTCACCAGACTGTCGGATTGCAACCATTCGAGTTCTTATAGCGATAGCTGCAATCGAGAAGATGGTGATACATCAGATGGATGTAAAAATAGCATTACTAAATGGTGACCTAACTGAGGAAATTTACATGAAGCAGCCAGAAGAATTTGTGGTCAAAGGTATTGACAACAAAGCCTGCAAGCTTATCAGGGCTCTCTATGGTTTGAAGCAAGCTCCAAAGATGTGGCATGAGAAGTTTGACAAGGTTGTCCGTGGATATGGTTTCCGAGTCAGTGGATCTGACAAGTGCCTTTATACCAAAGTTGACAAAGGCAAGGTGGTGATCATCTGCCTATATGTTGATGATATGCTCATAGTCGGGACTGACTTACAGATTGTGAAATCTATAAAGAAGTTTCTCTCGACTCAGTTCAGTATGAAGGATCTTGGAGCTTCTGACACAATCCTTGGGATTAAGATCTTACGGACTGAGTCCGGGATTGCTTTATCTCAATCTCATTACATAGAGAAGATGCTGAAGAAGTATGGCTACTTCGACTTACCAGGGTTGTATGTGCCATGTGATTACAACAAGAAGCTTGGACCCAATACTGGTAGGACGATCAGACAATTGGAATACTTGAGGGTGATTGGCAGTCTGGTGTATGCCATGAGCTGTACAAGACCGGATATAGCCTTTGCTGTTGGGATGCTGAGTCAGTTTACTAGTAATCCGGGAAAGGCACATTGGGATGATATTCAGAGACTGATAAGATATCTGAAAGCTACCCTTAATCATGCCTTGATCTATTCTGGGTATCCTGCAGTGGTCGAAGGTTTTTTCATATGCTAGTTGGTGCTCAGAACCGGATGAGTGCAGATCGACAGGCGAATTTGTGTTCACCCTGGCTGGTGCAGCTGTGTCGTGGAAGTTTAAAAAACAGACTATGATAGCGCAATCATCAATGGAATCTGAGTTCTTCGCCTTTGCAAGCGCAGGAGATGTAGCAGAGTGGCTCAGAGATCTCCTGTTAGATCTTCCATAACAGAAGGAGCAACTGACTGCGATCACAGTGTATTGTGACAATCAGGCTGCTAGTACTGTTGCTGAGAACTCACTGTTCAACGGAAGGAAGATGACACTTCGACTGAAGCATGGCTATCTGAATGAGCTGATAAGTCACGGAGTCATTGCTGTTATAGACGTCCGATCTTCAGCGAACTTGGCGGATCCCTTGACAAAAGGTTTGAAGAGGGAACTTATTGAACAGACAATTGTCGGAATGGGTCTCATGCCTAGGTAATTTGTTGGTATTTGTATCTACCATTGAACTATGTTAGTGGTTCAAAGCTTAGTTTACCATCAAATACAGTTCATAGTTCAAAGAATGAAATATGAATGGATTTGTTTTGGTGCACTTTAATATAAATTGTTTGAGACCATTCTTGTGTTAGTGCACTTAACCTCTCGGAGTAGAGGATGGTTGTAAGCCTTAATGAGCCCAAAGCACTTTGTGTACTGGATGCATAGAAGGTGCATGCCCCGAGGGACTCACCTATGTATGGGTAGAGGCATATCACCTCTTATATAGTCTGAGTAGACCAGACTGCTAGAGCCCATGCAGAAACATTAATGAGTTAAGGATGTCATTAGTGCCTTAATGAGTTTTGAGTATTGTGTATACTCTGATGAGCTCACCTATGTGCGGGTGGAGATTTGCCATTTCCTATGTAGTTTGAAAGACTGCTGGAGCCCACACAGAAACCTGTCATAGTAAAGAGGGAGGCTTTTAAGCCTTAATGTGGTCCGAAGTACTTTGGGTACTGGGTGTTTGACAGAAACACACTAAAGGACACACTTATGTTAGGGTGGAGACTGTGTGTCTTCTATGGAGCCAGCATACTCCTAGAGCCCTCGCAGAACCAGGACGAGCACTATGTGTGCTATTTGTTTCAGGCAAGTTTGTGAGTAGTGTGATAGGTCAAGGCTTAGTCCACTATGCACACGTACTATGGATCTAGTCATGTGTGATTACTGAAAAGTGAAAATGTGCTGGTTCAAGGCTAAGTCCACCATGTACTTACACTACAATTCAGATAATCTATTTGGAAATTTAAGTCTTCGGACATTTTCATTATGCACAATGTGACTAGTGGTCTCTAATACTTTGTTGATAAGTATGAAACTTGTAGGGGATTGTTGGATTTTGTTCCAATAAAATAGTTTCAAATCTTCTATTAAACCTTGAACATGTATCTAATAATGGTGAACATTGTATATAGAGATTCATGCACGATTCTTTGGATTGGGATTCATATATGGCTCTATATTTATTGAAACATTAAATGTTAGAAGTTTCAATGAATGTGGAGATTCTTGCATGGCTCTTAAGGACATGGAAATGCATGGCTTAAGGACTTGGAATTTATGGAGAGCCATCTAGATATTCATGCATGACCTTTATGATTAAGAATTCATGTATGACTCTTAAAGACTCACCTATAAATACATGAATCCATTAATGGTCACCTTTAATGGGTGTCCTTTGAGTTGCTACTTGAACTCTATAAATAGAGCCCTCATTCTAACATCCAGAGACACTAAGAAAGGAAACTACTCTAAAGCCTCCAAAGATAATGGAAAGTGCGATTCATTAGAGAGCTTGCCTGATCGGATTGTTGAGTGGTGCATTACAACAATTCATTCTCCTGTTGTTCCTGGAGGTGGTTCGGTCATGTGATCCTTGCACTGGAGTTTGGCCGAATAACACTTTAAGATGGGCGTTCAAAGACGTACAGCAGTATCACAATCAAGATCTTTTGTAATCCATCATCCATTCAAGTCAGTATAATTTTATAGTTTTGCACTATTTTCTTAGTTAAAATCCATTGTTTTCAACCGCTTGCTCCAACAGTCCCCACCAGATCCCATATTATAGATAGTTTATAGATAGATGGTTGAAGTCAACCTAATCGGGGTAAGCCTTTGATTAGAAATATTTAAATATGACTAGTTATTTATATCTTTCAAGCTTCTAAATAAACTTTGCCTACCCAAATGAACATGGATGATAATATTACTTATTTAAATAGGGAACAGTATTCCCACCCACTCGTTTTGGTTATTCTACCCAACTCTTTATTTTAAAACTTTCCGTGAGTTGTGCAAGGGTATGAGCCAATGGGTAGATTCTAACACGAGATGGGTGGACACTTACCAAAACAAGATCATTCGTTATTTTAAAATTTAAATGGGCCCTCTTACCATACTTTTGACATTAAATAAAGAACACCACCAAACATTCCCTCTTCTTTAACCTTTCTTGAAGCTATGACTGGAGCAACAACAACCTGGGCATGTTCTTTCTTCTTTGTCACTCTAACTACCAAATTGGTCAAATGCAAATTCGTACACTGTGTATATATGTGGAGAATTTTCCAAAGTGGGGCTTGCATTAATCTCAGCATACATCTGCACGACTGCACATGTCAAGAGGTGGGCCCGACTGAGAGGAAGAAAATTATGGATTTAGAATATATATATATATATATATATATATATATATATAGAGAGAGAGAGAGAGAGAGAGTTAAGTGAAGCTACACATACGTGTAGCTAACTTAGCTACACCGATGGCTTAAAATACAGTGGGCCCACATTATTTGGGTGATCCAAACCATTCATTTGATAGGACCTCACATTGATAGGGTGTGCCCAAAAAATCAGCTCCATTGGATGATCTCAACCTTTCAAATTGTGGAGGCAAAAATGGACAGATTTATGACGGTTTTTACACGTCCATCTTTGCCTCCACAAATCGTAGGGTTGGGATGATCCTATGGAGCTGATTTTTTGGGCACACCCTATCTATGTGAGGGCCCATCAAATGAATGGTTTGCATCACCCAAACAATGTGGGGCCCACTGTATTTTACGCCGTCGATGTAGCTAAGTTAGCTACACGTATGTGTAGCTACACTTTTCTCATATATATATATACTAGTAAAAAATCCCGTGCGATGCACGGGCTGACAAACAACTGTACGTACCACGTCATAGGTTGATCCAAACCGTCCATGTGATGGAACACAACATAAATAGGTTGTGCCCCAAAAATCCTTTCCATAGGCTGATCCTAGCCTTCCAATCTACGGAGGTTTCCATAATTCCTCTTAAATCGGATGGTTAAGATCACCCTATAGATTTTTTATTAAAAAACCATAAAGGAGGGGATAATATTAAAATTATGTGGCTTTAATGGGTGCCTTTGTTAAAAAGCATAAAGGAGGGGTAGGATTGAAAATATGTGGGTTGAATGGGTGCATTTGTTAAAAAAAAGTCAAAAAAAGTTTTGTGTAATTCTCATAGAATTTTCAAAAAATTCAAAAAATTCTTTTCTTTTCTCTTCTGCTATATATATATACTAGTAAAAAACCCCGTGCGATGCACGGGCCGACAAAGAACTGTAAGGACCACATCACGAGTTGATCCAAACCGTCCATGTGATGGAACACAACATAAGTAGGTTGTGCCCCAAAAATCATTTCCATAGGCTGATCCTAGCCCTTCAATCTATAGAGGTTTCCATAATATGTTGTTCCTCTTAAATCGGATGGTTAAGATCACCCTATAGATTTTTTATTAAAAAAGCATAAAGGAGGGGGGTATGATTGAAATTATTTGACTTTAATGGGTGCCTTTGTTAAAAAGCATAAATGAGGGGGTAGGATTGAAAATATGTGTGTTGAATGGGTGCCTTTGTTAAAAAAAGTCAAAAAGAGTGATGTGTAATTCTACAAAATATTTTCTCTTATTTTCCCCCTAAATGGACAAAATCCCACCCTTTAACATTTTTTGTGAGAGTGGTTCACTTCTCGAGAATAAATTCACCGCTTTCTTTTACCTTTGAAACTAATGGAAAACGTAACCCGTCCCCCCCCCCCCCCCTCTCTCAAGTAAGGGTGGCAAAATTGGCCGAACCGAACCGGAACCGAACCAAAAATTCGGCTTCGGTTTGGTTAAACCGAACCGAAACCAAATATTTCCAATAACTAGGGGTGGCAAAATTGGCGGAACCGAACCGAAAATTTGCCACCCCTACTCTTAAGTGGATAAAATCCCTCCACCCCCCCCCCCCCCCCCCCACCCCACTCTTAACGTTTTTTGTGAGACCGGTTCACTGCACGAGGATAAATTCACCACTCTTAACATTTTCTTATGCCTTTGAAACTTAGGCTCCATTTCTTTCAACGTAAAAATGGACGTAAAATTTGTTTTATGTCTAGTTTTATGTCGAAAGGGGGATTTTATCCATTGGTTTCGCCGCGGGGGGGGGGGGGGGGGCTAAAAAATTCATAAGTTTTCTGACTGGTTGTCAATTGGGGTGTCGATGAACCCAGACGGTAAGATGGATCCAAATGATCCAAATGTTAATGGACATAATGTGGCTGGCACGTACAGAGCCGAATCCTTCCGGTTCTTTGACGTACCTATGGTTCTGTGAATCACAAGAAAAAGATACCGCAAGGAAATTAAGAAGAAATGGTTTTATTGAGGAAACCTTGCCTCGTTAACACAGGAGTGTTAAGTTCTTACTTCAAAAAACATGGCTCATCTAATGAGACTTCTACATCTAATAGCCTTTCTCAACGGCTTGCACATTATTAGGAGATACTTCCGATTCCAACCCTATCCATAACTACCCGATAGAGTCTATCCCAAATTCAAATTTCCCACGCTAGAAACAAGCTGTTAGACCAAAAATCGGTAACAGGTACAGCAGTGACGTAAGAGCTGAGCTGGATAACCAAAGGAGCTGAGTCCTTGGGGACCGGAGTGAACGAGTAGTGAAGTGCCTAGAAGCGAGTCCTGCTATGAGGGCTGAGTCCTGCACAAGGCAAGCGAGGTCAGAAGACCAACCCGGGTTTTACTCCGGACAGGCCCTTCGACACTCAAGTCAGTATGAGCAGGAGTGAAGGGGAGAAGTCTAAGAGTTTGGGTGGAGAGGGTTTTTCGCATTACCCATTGGTCTGAGCTTTGATCCCCTATTTATAGGGGAAAACCTGGTGAGGTGTCCAGGACAGGTGTCCTGGACAGGTGGCGGCCTGTGAGAGGCTGGAGTTCACCTACTCCAGGACAGGTGGCGACCTGTGAGAGGCTGGAGCTCACCTACTCCAGGACAGGTGGTGGCCTGTGAGAGGCTGGAGTTCACCTGCTCCAGGACAGGTGGCGGCCTGTGAGAGGCTGGGATTTTCACACCCCATCAGTTGCCCCCCAGTTTTCCAAGTCATTGAGGGACTTGGGAAAGTGTGATCAATCGTTTCTCTGAATGGGTAGGCGTTGTCTGGGAGTGAATCGGGGAATTCAGTCTGGAGGTCCAGTCCGGAGTTCGGAGTCCGGGGTACGGAGTTCGGAGTCCGGAGTACGGCTTCCACCGGACTGATTTTGACGTTTTGTAGGACACGTCGTATTCAGTCCAGAGTTCGGAGTTCGGAGTCCGGAGTACGGCTTCCACCGGACTGATTTTGACGTTTTGTAGGACGCGTCGTATTCGGTCCGGAGTACGGAGTCCGGAGTACAACTTCTACCGGACTGATTTTTGTCGTCTTGCGCCCAGTCCGGTTCGGACCGGACTGCTTTTTGTCATTTTGCTGAAACGCGTTATATCCAGTTCGGCTGGGGCCGGACTGATTTTTGTCGTCTTGCGCCCAGTCTGGTTCGGACCGGACTGCTTTTGTCGTTTTGCTGAAACGCGTTATATCCAGTCCGGCTAGTTCGGACCGGACTGCTTTTGTCGTTTTGCTGAAACGCGTTATATCCAGTCCGGCTGGGGCAGACTGAATTTTGTCGTCTTGCGCCCAGTCCGGTTCGGACCGGACTGCTTTTTGTCGTTTTGCTGAAACGCGTTATATCCAGTCCGGCTGGGGCCAGACTGATTTTTGTCGTCTTGCGCCCAGTCCGGTTCGGACCGGACTGCTTTTTGTCGTTTTGCTGAAACGCGTTATATCCAGTCCGGCTGGGCCCGGACTGATTTTTGTCGTCTTGCGCCCAGTCCGGTTCGGACCGGACTGCTTTTTGTCGTTTTGCTGAAACGCGTTATATCCAGTCCGGCTGGGGAAAATCCAGTACGGAGCACGGAGCACGGAGCACGGAAATTTCTTCTGGAGATGCGAGTTTTTACGCGCGTAGGGACACGCGCGTGTTTGACCGTATTCTTGAGTAGGAGAATGTGTCCGTCATTAATAAGGGACACGTGGCGCTATTTGAATGCTCTCGAGATGCGTGCATCGCATTTATTGCCCCACCGCCTCTGAAAAGTTATAAAATGAGGTTTTCCCCTTTCATTTTTTACTTTTCACTTTTTATCTTCTTTTCTGTTCTCTCTCTGTGAGCTCGACTTCGCAGTTCGTAGTTGAAGTTGCGCACGGGTTCGACGAGCTCTACTCACCGGTATTCCTCTCAGCCCTTCTCTTTACTACATGTCTAATAGTAGTTCCCGTTCTGAGTCCGGTACGGAGTCCTCCACTAGTAGTAGTTCAGAATTTAGGCCACCTCAAGAGCCTGTAATGGCTGAGTTATCCGCTAGGATAGACCTCATAGATAGCGACGACGGAGGGGTCAGGGACGAAGTGATATTAGACTTGAACACCACCCCACTCCCGACTGGTAGTCTCCCCCGAGCAGAAGGAAGTGTTGAAATGAACGTTGCTGAGGCGTCCACAACATTCCTTCCTGGCCGGGCGGTGGAGGTGATCGCTAGAGCGCGAATGGAGGCCAACCCAAAGTACAATCTGCGAGCTTTGGTCGAGGAAAATTACCTCACAAGGTCCATGTTGGGGGACATTAGAGACAAGTACTGCGTGCCCCCAAGATTTGAACTGAGGGCAGCTATAGAGGGAGACAGAGCCTGTAACGAGAGCCAGGATCTCTGTATCTACGAGGAGTCGCTGAGGGCGGGACTCCGATTTCCTTTGCACCCATTTTTCGCAGCGGTGCTTCGATACTACGGACTGGCCCCAGCTCAAGTAGCTCCGAACTCATGGAGATTACTGACTGGGTTCTTGTATCTCGTCCATGGCCGGTTAGAGAGGAGCGTGACTTTGTCGCTATTCCGTGCTTGTGCACATCTGAAGAGGCATAAGGAAGGGGGCTGGATTTACATCAGCCAGCGCCCTGAGCTAAAAATCATTACCGGCATCCCCTCGTCGATACATTCGTGGAAGAATAGGTTCTTCTACGTCGAGGATAAGGAGGCCAGTGAGCCCTGGCCTGTCCCTCTAGTGTGGGACACTCCGGACACTTCCAAATTAAGTCGAAAGCCACTCCTCGAGGGTGAGGATAGAGAGACTTTCGCCTTGATGCGGAAGGAGGTTGAGCAATCGGGCCTTATCCACTGTGCAGAGTTTTCAGGAGAGGAGATTCTGGTTGGGCTAGGCGTGAGTGCCGCGACTCCAGAACGTATGTAGCTAGACCTGTTTTTAGAATTTGTTTACTTTTGTATACTTGCTTCTGACTGCTTACTTGCTTTGCAGAGATGAAGAAACAGTCAACAGTTGAGAAAATAAGACAAGGAGCCCAGCCGCGGGCACAGGAGGGTGCTACGCAGGCACTACAGGAGCGCCAGAAGAGAAAGGCGGCTGAACTGGCAAGTCCGGCCCCATCACGAGGCACTCCTCCACCCCCAGCTCAGAGGGCCAAGACTACAGTGAAGCTAGTAGGCCCCTTTGCCCAGGGTGGTGGCTCTTCTAGGTCCGGTGGTGCCTCTACTAGAACCGGTTCTGGAGCCCGTCCTCCTATGGCGCTGAGTGAGAACGTTTTTCTGCCCAATTGGGCGGTTCTGAAGGATGATACTGCCCTAGGCGAGAGCCGAGTAGCAGGGGAGATCATGAGCAAGTGTCTGTTGCGGAAGGACAAGCAACAGGTCCTTCGTGAGCTGCCAGCTACAGGGGAGGAGGTGGTGTTGTCTTCGCTTTACCAGGTAAGGAAAAGATGTAGTTTGCTAGCTTTCTGTCCATTTTTCCTTTTGTCTATACATCGCTGATGCTTGCTCCTTTCTGCAGATCTCACTATACTACAATGATCTCAAGGAGAAGAGTAAGAAGTTCTCCGAAGCCATCACCGCATCTGAAGAGGTGAACAGAAAGCTGGCCACTGAGGTCAAGGAGCTCCAGACGAGTATCGGGCGAGTGGAAGTTGAGAAGAAGCTGCTGGTGGATGATCTGGCCCTAGAGAGGCAGAAGCTGGATAAGGCTGCCGAGGCCATGAGCGCCCAGAGAGAAAGAGCCAAGGAGAGGCAGAATGTCGCAGTGAAGGCGGCTGTAGAAGAGAAAGAGGCCGAGCTCTTCAGCCTATCGAGTGAGGCTTATAGTCTTGGGTACTACGACTGCCTCCAGGAGCTCCAGGCGTGCAATCCAAACTTAGTGATGGAGAATATGACTCTTCCTGCCAGGCCGAAGATTACTGATGAGGAGCCAGATTCTGCTGCTAATGCTCCTGCTGACATTACCTCTCTTCCAGATGCTTAGTATTTTTCTGTTTCATTTTGTAATGGTCCTTGAGACCCTGGAATTTTTGACAGCCTTTTGAGGTTAATTTTGTAATGGCCCTCGAGGCCCTACACTTTGATTAATGAAATCATACTTGTCCTATTCTGTTTTATTTGTCTCTAATAAGCTTTAACTGAGTGACTTGCTCGACTTGCCCTTTAGTTTTGATAACCTGGGACCAAGACTGTTGATGGCCGAATTTTGACGAACCGGGTTTCCAGCGAGTACCCAAGTGTAAGAACTGGGTTTCTAGTGAGTACCCTAGTTTAAGAACTGGGTTCCAGTGAGTACCCAAGTTTAAGAACTGGGTTTCCAGTGAGTACCCAAGTTTAAGAACTGGGTTTCCAGTGAGTACCCATGTTTAAGAACTGGGTTTCCAGTGAGTACCCAAGTTTAAGAACTGGGTTTCCAGTGAGTACCCAAGTTTAAGAACTGGGTTTTCAGTGAGTACCCAAGTTTTGTGAACTGGGTTTCCAGTGAGTACCCAAGTTTAAGAACTGGATTTCCAGTGAGTACCCAAGTTTAAGAACTGGGTTTCCAGTGAGTACCCAAGTTTTGTGAACTGGGTTTCCAGTGAGTACCCAAGTTTTGTGAACTGGGTTTCCAGTGAGTAAGGGTGAAACTGAGTCTGCAAAAAAAATTATTTATTCATAATAACAAATTTACAAATTTACAAAGTCACCTTCTTACGCCGGACAGTTTGACTATTGATAATATCTCCTGAGATTTTTGGAGTTCCATGCGTGGGGTAATAAGTACTCCTCCAGTGTCTCTAGCTTGTAGCTTCCTGGGCGGATAACTTCTTTCACCCGATATGGCCCTTCCCAAGTTGGGGAGAGTTTCCCGACTTTCGTTGGTTGAGAGACGGCTGCCTTTCTCAGGACCAAATCCCCTGTCCTGAATTCTCTGGGACGAATCTTGGAGTTGTGATAGTTAGATATCCTCTGCTTGTAAGCAGCGACCCGGATTTGAGATTCTTCCCGGATCTCTTCTAGCAAGTCGAGATTGGCGCGGAGCCCGTCGCTGTTAAGCTGCTCATTGAAGCTGGTGATTCTGGGAGATGGAGCGCCTATATCAACCGGTATCACAGCCTCAGTACCAAAGGAGAGGTTGAACGGTGATTCACCAGTTGTCGTACGAGGAGTAGTGCGATATGCCCATAGAACGTGATAGAGCTCATCTGCCCATTGACCAGCTTTTTAATCCAGTCTCTTCTTTATTCCCTGAAGCAGGATTCTATTAGTCACTTCCGTTTGCCCATTGGTCTGAAGGTGAGCCACCGAAGTGAACCTCTGCTCAATCTTTAGATCGGAGCAGAACTTCTTAAAGTTCCGGCAGTCGAACTGTTTGCCATTATCCGTTATCAAGGCACGAGGAATCCCAAATCGGCAAACTACTGATTTCCAGAAGAAGTTCTGCACATTTTGCTCTGTGATCTGTGCTAGAGGTTCTGCCTCCACCCACTTAGTGAAATAGTCGATCGCCACTACCACGAACATGCGCTTTCCAGAGGCCGGTGGGAAAGGGCCCAGGATGTCCATCCCCCATACTGCGAAGGGGAGTGGACTAATAATTGGAGCCATTGCTACAGCGGGCTGGTGGATGGTGGGAGAGAACTTCTGACACCTCTCACACCTTTTAACCAGACTCAGTGCATCCTGCCTTATGGTAGGCCAATACAGTCCTCTGAGCAGCACTTTTATCGCCAGGGCTTTGCCCCCCAGATGTTCTCCGCAAATTCCTTCATGAGTCTCCTGCAGTGCATACGCGGCGTCGCTCGGTCTCAGACACTTCAGATATGGGAGAGTATAGGATCTTTTATACAAGATGTCACTGCTGAGGGAGAATCGGGCAGCTCTCTGTATCACCTTGCGGGCTTCCTTCTTATCCTCCGGGAGTCTAGCGTCGCGCAGATAACCCATGATCTCATCCATCCAGCATGGCTCATCTTCCACCTGCATGACTTCCATGGCTTTACTTTCGATGCTGGATCTTTGTAGGAACTCCATGTGTATGCTTCCGAGAGTAGTATATCCAGAGGCAGCCAGTTTTGACAGCACGTCGGCTTTGGCATTTTCTGTTCTTGGTACTCTGATGACCTCGAAACTTACAAACCGGCTGGAAAGTTGGCGAACCTTGGCGAGGTACTTAATCATACGCTCATCTCGAGCTTCGTAGACCCCTTGGATCTGGTTTGCTACCAGCTGCGAGTCGCAGTATGCTTTTAATTTCTGGGCGCCGGTCTGAATTGCTAGGCTCATTCCGGCAAGGAGGGCTTCATATTCTGCCTCATTGTTGGATGCACGGAATCCGAATCTCAGGGCGTAATCCACAGTGAACTCATCAGGCCCAGTGAGGATGAGGCCGGCTCCACAGCCGTTTTTATTTGAAGATCCGTCGACATATACTTCCCAAGTCGGTGTGCTGGTTATGGAGTCCTGCTCGGCTGACGGTGGCCTGATTTCCGTCTGAATTTCCTCTGCTATACATTCTTCAGGAACTGCTCTCTCTGCAACTGGGAGCTGTACTGCTTCAGGATCGGTGACCTGCTGGGGGATGGTGCATTCAACTACGAAGTCTGCCAATACTTGGGCCTTGATGGCTGGCCTAGGTGCGTACTGGATATCGAACTCGCTCAGCTCCACGGCCCACTTCACAAGTTGCCCGGAGATATCTGGTCGATGGAGTACTTGCCGGAGTGGCTGATCAGTCAAGACTTTTACGGTATGGGCTTGAAAGTAAGGCCTTAACTTTCTGGCCGCCATTACCAGCGCGTAAGCCAATTTCTCGACCCGCTGGTACCTCGTTTCTGCGTCATGAAGAACCTTGCTGACATAATAGATAGGTTTTTGCTGGCGGTGTTCTTCACGGACGAGAACAGCTGCCAGAGCCGTGGAGCTAATGGAGAGATACAGAAATAGCTCCTCGCCCGGGTCCAGCTTTGTTAGTAGTGGTGGGGAGGACAGGTACTTCTTCAATTCCTCGAATGCGGTTTGGCATTCCTCCGTCCAGGGCGCGGCCTTCAGTCCTTTGACCGCACTAAAGAAGGGCAGGCACCTTTCTGCTGATTTCGAGATAAAGCGTCCCAGTGCGGCTATCATTCCCGTGAGCCGCTGGACTTCTCTGATAGTTTTTGGAACAGTGAGCTCCATCACAGCTTTGATCTTCTCCGGGTTTGCTTCTATCCCTCGCTGGCTTACCATGAATCCTAAGAACTTCCCTGAACTGACACCAAAGGTGCACTTGGTGGGATTAAGTTTCATGCTGTGCTTTTTCAGGACCTGAAACGTTTCCCTGAGATCAGATACATGATCCTGCGCATTGCGACTCTTGACCAGCATATCGTCCACATAGACTTCCATGTTACGGCCGATCTGGTTCTGAAAAGTCTGTTCACAAGCCTTTGGTAAGTAGCTCCGGCATTTTTGAGGCCAAAGGGCATAACTCGGTAGCAATAAGTCCCCTGATCTGTGACGAAGGAGATCTTTGGTATATCTGACTCGTACATCCTGATCTGGTTGTATCCGGAGAAGGCGTCCATGAAGCTCAACAATTCGTGACCCGCCGTGGCATCAATGAGCTGGTCGATCTTCGGGAGTGGATAGCTGTCCTTAGGACAAGCCTTATTCAGGTCGGTGAAGTCGACGCAGGTCCTCCATTTTCCATTTGCCTTCTTAACTAGGACTACATTTGTCAACCAGTCCGGATACCGAATCTCACGAATGAAGTCAGCTTTCAAAAGCCTCTCCACTTCTTCTTTTATTGCCTGTCGCCTTTCAAAAGCGAAATGTCTCCTCTTCTGCTTGACCGGTCTACAGGTCGAATCGACGCCGAGTCGGTGGGTACTGATCTCTGGGTCAATGCCTGGCATATCAGCAGGAACCCATGCAAAAACATCTGCATTCTCTTGGAGAAACTCAGTAAGCTGATGCTGAATACTACTGCTGAGAGAGGAACCGATTAGAGCCACCTTCTCACTATCTTCTGGGCATAGTGGGATGGAGATGAGATCTTCAGCGGGTTGGTTCCCCCTGAGTTCGTCCCTTACATCAAGCAGTTCGATTGGCAGTGATTCCACTGCATTTTTACCTTTGAGTGCCATCGCGTAGCACTCCCTGGATTGGGGTTGATCTCCTCGAACTTCCCCCACGCCATTGGGGGTTATAAACTTCATTTTTTGTGGTAGGCCGAGGCCACTGCACGGATCAGGTTCTGGCCAGGCCGTCCCAGGATAGCATTATAGACCGAAGTGGCTCTTACTACCAGGAAGTTGACCATGGCGAACGCTTGGCAAGGTGGCTCTCCAACAAGGACTGGAAGCTCAATCTGTCCTTCTACTTTCACAACCTCTCCTGAGAAGCCAAACAGATCGGAGTTTGCCGGCTTCAAACGGTCGTCGCCTATCATCATCTTCTGGAAGGCGTGATAGTATAAGATGTCCGCCGAACTCCCATTGTCCACGAGGATTTTCTTCACCTCCCAGTTGGCAACGAGCATGGTTAAAACCAGTGCATCGTCGTGGGGTAGGATAAGGTTGTCCAGATCTGCATCTGAGAAGGAGATCTCATTCTCCGTTCTCGTCTTTTTGCTGGCTGTGTGCACGGCGTTAACTCGTCGCGCATATGCTTTGCGGGCAGCAGAGGATGTGCCCCCGGCGGCTGGTCCACCCATTATTGTACCGATGACCCCCCTTGGCTGAGATCGAGTTGCCTCCTGCTGCGTACTGGGCAGCTGAGGAGTTTTGTTGCGAGCAGGGGGCGGCTGTGATCTTCGAGGATTGCGGCCTCGGGGGCTCTTCTCTCTTCGTTCTTGCTTGCGGCCGTCAGTTCGAATATACTTTTTCAAATAACCGCGGCCGATCAGCTGCTCAATTTCCTCTTTGAGCTGCCAACACTCATTCGTGTCGTGGTCGTGGCCGTGGTCCTTGTGGAAGCGACAATATTTTGAGGGATCTCTTCTGTTCCCTTTGGAGATCATTCTCGCAGGCCACTTTACGAATTCCTCTTCGCTGATGGCAGCCAATATATGTTTTCTGGAAGTGTTGAGGGGTGTGAAGTTCTCTCCTCTCCTTTGAGGAGGCGGAGACTTCTCTCTCCGGGGAGGTTTATCCTCCCTGCGTTGCTTAGGGAGATTCTTCTCTTCAGAGGTTATCCTCCGATTTGAATTAAGGGCTGCCAGTGTTTCCTCCACCGTTATGTACTCCTCTACCCCGGCCATGAGATCCGCCAGTAAGTGCGGATCTTGTCGCGCTACAGCCCGACGGAAGTCGTTAGACCTGGCGCCCGCAAGGAGTGCATTCATGGCTGCTAAGGGATCTAAATTGGGCACCTGAAGTGCCTCCCTGTTGAAGCGGCGGACGAACACTTTCAGAGGCTCATTGTCGTCATGTCGCAAAGCCATCAGAGATGCTATCGTTTTCTTCGGCCTGCGGCTGCTCATGAAGTGGCGTACCAGATCCTCTCCGAAATCATCGAAATTGCTGATGGAGTTCGGTTTGATCCTGGAGTACCAGTCTCTCGCCGCGCCAGTTAGCGTCGTTGGAAACGCTCTGCAAATGAAGCCGTCGGAGGCGCCGTGGAGGAGCATCATTGTTCTGAATGTCTCCAAATGGTCGACGGGGTCAGTGGTCCCGTCGTATTGCGGGACAACGGGCATTTTAAACCCTCTGGGTGCTGGAGCACCCAGGACATCATCAGTGAACGGTGTTCTGCTTGAGAATGCCCTGGAGACGGGCCGGCTCTGGTCCTTCGCCAGTTCCTCTATCCGATGATCCATCTCTTCCATTCTCTGTAGGAGCGGATCCGTTCTATGTTCCGCGGACCTGATTCTTCCCATTGATCGGCTTACCGTGGAGCCGGACTGGCTCTCCGGACTCCTTCGACGAGACCGGGACTTTACTGGTGGAGCACGGTCTTCGTGAGCTCGGGGCCTTGGTGCGGAGCGGGACCGTGACCTCTGACGGCGGTAAGGTTCTGCTCGGGCATGCCTCGCTATGGGGTGATGGACTTGTCTGGTGGAGTGGTGAGTTCGATTCTCACCATGGCGCGACGACTCTCCCCTGTGGATGTCTGGCCTTCCTTGGACAGATCGCGGAGCCTCTGGGGGAGGTTGTGAAGGCGCCTGAAGCAGTTGCTGGTACTGCCCAACGAGAGCTGTCATCTGTTGAAATAGAGCTTGAACTTGCTCCGGAGTGGGCAGGGGATTCAGATGCTCTGAACTAGCGGGGCTCTGCTCAGCTGTTGCAGAGGCCGCCACTACCAGCGAGGCGATTCGTTCACTTCGGGTCCTGCGGGGCAGCACGGCTTGATCAGTCCGTGCAGCTGGTACACGCACATTCTTGCGCCCTGCCATTTTTTGCGAGATGTTTGAGAACGGCTTTTAGTTCTGCGGTCCCACGGATGGCGCCAATCTGTTAGACCGAAAATTGGTAACAAGTACAGCAGTGACGTAAGAGCTGAGCTGGATAACCAAAGGAGCTGAGTCCTGGGGGACCGGAGTGAACTAGTAGTGAAGTGGCTAGAAGCGAGTCCTGCTATGAGGGCTGAGTCCTGCACAAGGCAAGCGAGGTCAGAAGACCAACCCGGGTTTTACTCCGGACAGGCCCTTCGACACTCAAGTCAGTATGAGCAGGAGTGAAGGGGAGAAGTCTAAGAGTTTGGGTGGAGAGGGTTTTTCGCATTACCCATTGGTCTGAGCTTTGATCCCCTATTCATAGGGGAAAACCTGGTGAGGTGTCCAGGACAGGTGGCGGCCTGTGAGAGGCTGGAGTTCACCTACTCCAGGACAGGTGATGGCCTGTGAGAGGCTGGAGCTCACCTACTCCAGGACAGGTGGTGGCCTGTGAGAGGCTAGAGTTCACCTGCTCCAGGACAGGTGGCGGCCTGTGAGAGGCTGGGATTTTCACACCCCATCACAAGCAAAACAACATAACTACTAGACTCTAAGAGTCTTATTCCAGCCTACAACTACAGACTACTTATTTGCACGTGACAGTGGCGACAATCTGAGCCGTTTCCATCGGATCTAGATCGGAAATTTATTTTGGTTCGTTACTCAAACGTAGTTAGAAAGCCCAATGGTGCACCATAGAGTAGAGTGGATGGTGCGAGTATAGTCAATTATGTCTATTTCTAAACATCTGAAAATTCTACTCAAAATGACAAACAACAATTCTTTTTCTGGTTTTTCATTTCAATGGCGATTCTCCTATCTCTCTCGAGTTTCTTCCTTCTTCACTCCCCTAACCCTAACCCCTAATTGTGTACAACGTAAGTAGGGCCCACTGTACTAATTCAAAATATCGTGACCTGGCCTAGGACACTTCTTTGGAAGCCATTAAGGGCAAGTCTGGCTACCATGAATTTTTTCCTGGAATATTAGCTTACCCAATGGTGAGGGAAGGTGGGAGAGGGATAGATACTTAGAGGGACTAAGTGAGGATAGGGCAAGAAAAGCTAGAAAAATCAAGAAACCAAAAACTCACTCAAAATATCATCAACTTTTTTCTGATTTTTAGCCATTTCTCATGCTCAATTCAACCAAGCCCTCTCAAATCTCTCTCTTTCTCCCACCTGCCCTACCCCTCTCTCACCACTTGGAGACACTAAATCATGGCTCTCAAACATTGAAAAAAAAAAATCATGGCTCTCAAACATAGCCTAAATGTATTATTTATAACGCGATTAAGGTTACTATTTGCAAATAATTGTGTTGAACTTTAAAATCACGTGTTATATTATATAATATATGTGAATAAATTTTAGAGGTATCCAAAGAGGTCCTTAATGTCCCATTTGCATTAAGATCAACTTAAGATAACCTTTTCTTCTTTTTTCTTGCAAATAAGAACTCGGTTTGGTGGCATCCTAGGGGTGCAACCCGGGTCGGGTTGGGTTGGGTTGAGGCCAACCCTAACCCAACCCGAGATAGCATTCCCTCAACCCTAACCCGACCCAACCCGAGCCTCGGGTTGAGGATAGTCAGCCGTAACCAACCCGCCTCCAAATTGGGTCGGGTCCATCTAGAGCCAAACAGAAAAATACAAGGAAAAAACATAATCCTAAGAAAATCATGAAAAAATGAGAGGACAGAAGTCGGGTTCGGGTCGGGTCGGGTTGGCATGGCCTTGACCCTAACCCAACCCAAAATTAAATCGGGTTGGCTTTTCCCAACCCAACCTGAGAAAATGCCAAACCCAACCCGAGCCAAAATCGGGTTGAACCCGACCCAAGTTGCACCCCTATGGCATCCTAAGAGCCCACAGTGATCTAATCGATAAGTCAAAGATTGACGGCTAGTAGAAACTCTATGGAAAAAAAGAGGAAATATATTTTGAACCCTAACGATGGGAAAATTGCACCAATTGGATGGCTAGTATTAAAATTACAATGAATTTCAAGATCTAGGAAATGATATATTCGCCTCCTTTTTATCTTGGGACAGCCCCCTCTAGTGTAAAAGAGTAGTCATAAATACACCGGAGCGGGCTGTCCCAAGTAAAACAAAAGGAGGAAATATATCACTTACCCATTCATGTGGTGGTGGCCTACGAAGAAAAAGTTAAATTTTTTTTTTAATGGGAAAGAATTATCTTAAATGGAAAAGATCGGAACATGAGGAAACCCTCGACGATCGAGAAGATCGATGCAATACAAGAACAATGCACATGACCACTCCAAGAAAGCGCATCAATGGGGGAAGGGAATCGAAGACTTCTAAAGCCAATCTCGAGCAATCATCCCTTGCTAGCCTATCGACCTCCAAGTTTGCTGATCTCCTTACATGATGATATGAAATATCAGAGCCTCTCACCCAGTCAGATATTTCATCAATCCACCAGGCAAACCGTTACGGATGAGATGCTCTACCATCTAACCACTTTATCACATTTAAAGAGTCGCCCTCCACTATAATTTTGTCTAAGCAATCTTTCTCTAACATCCTTATTCCTTGGTGAACCGCTCTCATCTCTGCCTTGTTAGAAACTGCGATCCCAATAGGGCTCGAAAAATCCCATATAGTATTTCCTTCTTCATCTCTTAGGACGCCACCTATCCCCCCGATGGTCCTGGGTTTCCCAAGCTTGAGCCGTCAAAGTTCAACTTTAGGAATCCGATAGAAAGAGGCTCCCACACGTGAGCAATATCCGGCATCGCCTCCCTACTATTACACAGCATTAAATATTCCCTATAGCGCGAAAAATTATTCTTCTAAATGATTGGGCATTGCCAGCTCTATAAGCATACAATAGAGAATAAAAACCCCAACGGTGAAAAACTTATTAAGAAATTATAAGGGCTCAACGACCAAGGTGATCAAGAACAAAGATACATGCAAAATAAATCAAGAAAAAAGAAAAAAAAAAACAGCAAAAGAGAAAAATGATTGCCACTTTGTCGACACCCAAGCGAGCAAGTGTTTCCTATCGGAATTAGTCTATTGAAATGTCGAATTTCAAAATCTTTGCCCTCCTACATATCCAACTGCAAATGAGAGAAATTTTACTACTGTCAGCTTCAAATTATAGTCAATACTGAGGGGGTAACGATATTGTATCATTCACTCATTTCAAATCAGATTTTAAAGCTTGTTACATTCGCAGAGTGATCTCCACAAGCAATTTAAATTGAAAACTAAGGAATAGTGTCCATATTGAAACAAGAGGTTAGTGATATGATTCCATATTCGCGTGAATCTCTAATGTATACATGTATGCATCCATTTTGCATGTATGTACCAGTTTACCAAGCTAATATTTTTACCAAGTCATAATCCTAAAGATGTGCTTTGCCTATGGCAAAACAGACTCGGCCTATGCTTTCTTCCTTGACCAAGTTCGAAGGGTTGTGACCATAGTTAGCAAAAACAGCGTTTTTGTAAGAAATGCCGTTTAAAACTCATTTTAATAGTTTGCCATTTAAAACTCCGTTTAAAAGTTCAAACTCCATTTTTTTTTAGGAAAACGTTTTAATTTAAAACACGTTAAATGTATTAAACACGTTTTTTTGGCCAACTTTCCAATTTTACCCCAACTATATTTTGTAAATTACACAATTTTAAATGCGAATTATGTTTCCGGTTTTCTTCCTCGACCTAGTTCGAAGGGTTGTGAACATAGTTGGCAAAAACAGCAGTTTTGTAAAAAAAAAATGCCGTTTAAAATCTCTCCATCTTTTTATCTTTTTGGCAAAATGTTTTAAACATGTTTAAAACACGTTTTAAATGTATCAAACACGTTTTTGGCCAACTTTCCAACTTTTTCCTAACTATATTTTGGAAATTACAAAATTATAAATGCATGTTTTTGTGTTTCCGTTTTTTTACTATGTTTTTTTGAACCAAAACTCTATTAAACTTGCCACTGCGTTTTAACGCCGAATCACGTTAGGATTCCCAAATCCAATATAGCTATCTATTACATGCAGTCTCCCCTTCAAAGTTTGGGGAAATGATAAATTCGCACGCCCTGTAGGATCATTCGCACCCGCTTTAACGCGATTTGACTTAAAGTCTGCCACAATTCACATTATAAGTGGTGCGAATTATCCTACAGGGCGTGCGAATTTATCATTTCCCCAAACTTTCACACAAAATCAGAAATATGTATTATTAAAATGAAGGAGTGTAGATATCATTTCCTGTGGCAAAAATATAACAATATTATATAAAAGTGATGATAACACAACTAATTTAGTGTATGTCCATTTGTTCAAGTTACGCGTATATACAATGGCGTCTATTTTCCATTTTTTCTCTGTTATTCAACCAGTGAAAAGGTCAAAAAACAAATTTCACACCCAAAATTTGCCCTTTTTACCCTTAAAAATGGGAGTCAAATTTGTTTTACACCCATCTACGTGGAAAGAAAGAGCCTAAAAAATCCCAATCCCAAGAAAGTGAACGGGGATCTCTTTGTTAACCCCCTTTTTTTCTTCAAAATTTTTCCAAAGGCCCTAAAAATGAAAATGCTAATATGGGAATTGTTATCAGCACTACTGTATTTTGATAAGGGCACTCCTCACTTTATTAAAAGTAAGGTATGGCCTTCCCCGTAAGATGTTTTAGATGGGCCACAGCCTAAATAGGTTGTGCCCGAAAAATCATTTCCATAGGTTCCAATCTATGGGCTACAGCCTAAATAGGTTGTGCCTCAAAACTTATTTTCATAGGTTGATCCTAACCCTCCGATCTAGAGACGGTTAGGGTCAGCCCTCTAACATTCAGATCGGAGGGTTAGGATCAACCTATGTAAATGATTTTTAGGGCACAATCTATTTAGGCTGTGGCCCATCCAATGGATGGTTTGGATCATCCTATGGTGCAGGCTATACCATACTTTTAATAAAATGAGGAGTGCCCTCATCAGAATACAGTAGTGCTGATAACATTTCCCTATAACATTTACAAGATTAAGATTGATTTAGCATTAAGGGCCCATGCCATATAGAGATCCCCTTTGATGGATCAAGGCCATTTTTTTTGGTGAGATGTTCTAATTCCACATTTTGGTAAAGATTAGTGGTGGCCCATTAAATCAAGAGCCCAGATCACCACTTATAGGGGACCCACAATTAGATTAAGGATTTGGTTTATCATTTTCATTCCAGTAGGTCAAACAGCCGAAGATCATTGAATCCACAAAAAATCTGTCTTCCTTCAATTGAGATGAACGGTTCAATTTTTTACACATTTCAACAACGGCTAGGTATTCAATCACGTGTAACAACAATACAACATTATTAATTCATTATTCCTTGAAGAGGGGATGTTGAAATCTCCTCTTTTCTAATTAATTAAGGGATTAATGTTAAGGGCAGTGATAAATTCACCCCTTCTAATGATGAATTCACCCCTATTTTTTCAAAATGGACGGTACAGCCCACATCATAGGATGATCCAAACTGTACATTTGATGGGCCACAACGTAAATCCACTGTGCCCCAAAAATCATTACCATAGGATGATTCTAACCCTTCGATGGGGCTCACATTATGGAAAGTTCTATAGATCGGACGGTTGGGATCATCCTCTGGAAATGATTTTTGGGGTACAACCTATTTACGTTATGGCCCATCAAATGGACCGTTTGGATCATCTGTGGGCTGCATAGTCCATTTTGAAAAATTCAGGGTGTTGGAAAGGGGAAAAATAGAGGCAATATCTATCCCAAAAATTAATCTAAATATGTAATTAACAAGAAAAAAATAGAGATAATATTGGAGGGTTAGAATCATCCTATGGTAATGATTTTTGGGGCACAACCTATTTATGTTGTGGCCCATCAAATGGATAGTTTGGATTATCCTATGGTGTGGGCTGTACCGTCCATTTTGAAAACTATTGGGGTGAAGTCATCATAGAATGGGGTGAATCTGCCCATATAATGTTAATTCGAAAATATCAGAATTCTGTCTTGTCAAGGTTTTGTCAGGGAAAAAAAGGCTCTTTTCTAGGGAAAACAACACCAGGGAAAAGAAGCGAACAGAGCCAAAAAGAAATTGGGAAAATTACATTTACACCTCCTCTAGTTTTGACACATCCACTTCCACCCCTATAGTTTAAAACACGACAAATACACCCCTGTAGTTTCAATTTGGTTAAGGTAGGCCCCTGAGCTGAAGGTTCATCCATAGATTGAAGGGTTAGGATGATCCGATGGAGCTGATTTTTTGGACACACCCTATCTATGTCAGGGCCCATCAAATGAATGCTTTGGATCATCCAAAAAATGTGGGCCCACATTATTTGGATGATTTTTTGGTAGTGTTTGGATTCGGGTATGGGCCCATATTATGTGGATGATCCAAAGCTTTCATTTGATGGGTCTTGACATAGATAGGGTGTGCCCAAAAAATCAGCTCCATCAGATCATTCTAACCCTTCAGTCCATACATCTATGGACGAACCTTCAGTTGAGGGGCCAAACCTTAAACAAATTGAAACTACAGGGTGTATTTGTCACGTTTTAAACTATAGGGGTGGAAGTGGATATGTCAGAAACTAGAGGGGGTGTAAATGTAATTTTCCCTAAACTTTCTCAGAAAAAGGAAGGAACACAGAAAATATTAGAGAGAGAGAGAGAGAGAGGTTTCTGTAACGCGGAAACGTGGAAATCGCGAGGAAATGTTCTTCCGGAAGAAGATTTTTTCAATAGATACTTAGATAAATCTGCTGGTAGTTATTTAGGTCTGAAGAGAGATCTGATTATTCCTTTATCATGCCCCATTTTAACGAATTCCGGGAAGGAGAAGAAGAATAAGAACAAGAAGCTAGGTTAGAAGGGTTAGGTTTTTTTTTCTCCCTTTTCTCACCATTTGGATCGAGATTTTGTAAAAGAGGAAACAAAAAGGAGAAGCTCTCGAGAAAGAGAGAGAGATGGCTTCTGCAAAATCGTCTCGATCTAGGGTTTCGACGAGCGGTGTGGTGGTTTCAAAGGGGATCAACCCTCAGGAAATAAGTTATCAGCTTGAGGAGAAGCTCAAGGTGTTTAAAACAGATCATTTTGATCCAGATGCATTTGTTCAATCCAAATGCCAAACCATGAATGAGAAGGTCCTCTTTTCTTTCGTGATTTTCTCTCTCTCTCTCTCTCTCTCTCTCTCTCTCTCTCTCTCTCTCTCTTTATGAGATTTTTTCTCAAATAATGATATTCATAGTATGAAATTATGGCCAAAAGATTCGATTTTTCTTTCTGAAAGTCTCATCCCCTTACAATTCCAGTTGCCAATTGATTGATTTCTCTCCTTTATGATTTAATTGACCATTTTTATATGAATTTGTGTGGGGAAAGGACTAAATTTTTTTCTTTCCACAATTTAGTGGGAAATGATATGATTATGGTCAATTTTGAGGGTTGTCATCCTAAAAATTGAATAGGGTTGGTTCAAGTTGTCCTTTTTCATGTGTAAAAATAGTAGGAACTTTTAGAAATATTTTTTATTTTTCAAACTTTTCTAACAAAATTCATGCAATCCAAATAGGGCCTTAGTGCTCATCTCAGAAAGAAAACCATTTCCTGATGATCAAATTGATCTGGCTTGATTGAATCCTATAGATAGGGTTGCATTTATCCCTTGCACATTTGAGAGGCTTTAGCCGGTCCGCAAGAAGTGGCATTTGTAATTCGCTTCTAAGGCCTGATTGACACATAGCTTATCAAGCTGTTACTAAGTAATTAACATCTGTGAGTAGTAAGAAGTACAATGAACTCTTCAAAAGCTATGATTGAAAGATTTCTAAGATTAGGGGACCAAATAGGTTTGGGTGCCATATGGTCGATATAACCCAAGACTAAGGCCCTGTTTGTTTGAGATTAAGATAAACGATGGTGAACCCCCGTACTGATTATTGGACTAAAAAATAATGTAATTTGAGTTCAATAATCGGTGTGGGGGCTCACAATCGGTTGTTAAAATCTTAAACGAACGGGGCCTACAATTTTTTAGGGATATAAAGAATAGGTAGTGATCTGCACAAACTTTATTCCTGCGTTATTTATCTAGCATAAACAACACATTTTCTCCACTGCCTAAAATTAAATCTTATTACTTATTTTAAAGATATTGAATTCATGATTCCAAGGTTTCCAAACAGAAGATCCTTCATCTTGTTGAAGCTTCTTCCTTTTCCTTGGATATTTAGGCTTAAGTATTCTGGCTCACATGTCATTTGTCTTTGTATAAGCCTCCGCCATATGCTACTATAGAAGAATTTTTGCCATTACAAAATGTTTACATCTTTTTACTTCATTCCTATCAAGTTAATCTTGTTATGTACCAATCATCCTTAGGAAAAGACAAATTCTTTTTGATTCACGAGGTTCAGCATGTGATGGTAACACTATTGCCTTTACTCACAGGAAATAAGGCATTTATACGCTTATCTTTTAGATTTAAAGAAGGCTTCTGCGGAGGAAATGCGTAAAAATGTTTACGCTAATTATACATCTTTCATACGGTGAGTGCATTATTTCAATGTGTAATGATTTTGCTTCAGTGACAGCTGGTACTGTAATCTTTTGTGGCCGATACTTCTTGCATGTATCTTTTGGTAGTTGTTTCTGTTAGTAATCTTAGCCCATCTGTTTTGGTACTGTAATCTGTCTAGAGGACAATTACTCCAGCCATGTATCTTTTGGTAGGTGTTTATGTTAGCAAACCTAACCCACCTGTTCTCTTCTACTTATATTCTTAAGCTTTCAAAGCCTTAAATGCTATTGTAAACTGTAAGGTTATCTGTTTCAAGCTTGGTGGGTTAGTATGGATGTACTTGGCACATTTTGTGTATTTGCTTCACCTTGCATAAAATCTACACAAGACAAAGAGTTTTTACTTGTTTTTTTTTTTTTTTGAACGGTTTTTAGCTGGATTGTTTAGTGTGTAAGCAATCTAGTTTGGTGTTTTCTCGGTCTCTTGATGTGTGCCTTGGATCTTATATCATCAACTGCTGTTTCAAACGATTATTTGATTATTGTTGCTGGCATGAAGAAAAATGCCGAACAACAATAACGATATCAATTCTACCACCAACTGAAGTCCCATAATGACTATGAATCAAGTGATGCCCCTGAATAACATGTTGGTGGCTATGGTCCCAGTTAGCAAACTGGGATATCTTACAGGGAGGGATATCGAGCCAGCGAAAGATAGTTGATGCAGGACAATAGTCCTGCATCAATAATCAAACTCATAATCGTTGGGAGATAGAGAATCTCTTTGTGATGTCGTTTCTTATTAGCTCTATTTTTATTAGTATTCTTTTGAATTCTTATTTCTATTGAAACACTTATTTATCCTAGATGTGGAGGTTGTTCACATCACATATAGACCACTTCATGGACCACTTATTATCTTTTATTCTTTTAGGGAACTGATATATCCATCTCTTTTTCTTTCTTTTTTTTGTCTTGGGGTAATCTCCTCTAGTGTAAAAGAGTAGGGCATAAATACATTGGAGGGGGCTGTCCCAACTCCCAAGTAAGAAAAAGGGTGAATATATCACTTCCCAATTGGACCATAGAAAGGGGCCCCTCCATTTAATCTCTTAAGCCCCCTAAAGCCCATCACTTAAGCCTACCTCTTATTCTCCCTTTTATGTTATTGATTTAGTGGAGGCTATCACTTAAAAACTGAAGCCTTATAAATACAGTAACGGCCCCTTAAACCCTGCACTTTTGGACGATTGGAGAAGCCACCCTCCTCCCCCCTCTTTTTTTCTCCGAGCCGAATGGTATCCACTCTCCCTCCCTCTCTCTCTCTCTCTCTCTCTCTCTCTCTCCTTTCCCTTTCTTCCTTCTTCCCTTTCTGTTCCTTTTCTTTGTCCCCTCTATCTGTCTCTCTTCTACCTACTGTTTCACTCTATTTGCTGTTGTCCAGCACTAGCACTATCCAGACTCCAGCCGGCCGACATCCACATCACTCTCCTTCTCCTTGTTCCTCCTTTCTTCGCTTCCCTTTTTTCCATCTGCACTGCACGACCAGCCATCACTTACTGCCCTGAAGTTCTCCTCCCCTTTCCCTTCTTTCTTTCTCGTCTCCTCATCCCTCTCCGTATCTTTGACAGTCCCGTGCAGTTTTTGCAGATGCTATCCAAAGCAGTCCTCTGCTGTTATAATAGTATAATACTACTACAGTGGCTCTCCCTGCTGTTTGCAGCCGCTGTCCCCATCTAATTCTTGCTCTGATACTGATATTACAACAGGTTTATCGCCTCCTTAATCCCCTTTAATGCATCTTTAGTCTGCTGTTTTCTTTCGTCAGCCTTGCTGTCCGATGTGGCCTTTATTTTTAAAACTGCAGCTGCAACAGTTTTAACCCTTGTCATTACCACCTTGCTGCAGTCCTTTCTACCCCTGATGTTTTTCCCTTCTTCCTCATCCATTTATACTCATTCCCTGATGGCTGGTACACCATCTTTATAGACTGTGGCTGCCACTCTTACTCCATCAGCTCTTGGAATCCTCGGCTGAGGCCTACATGATTAAGGTAATCTTTCTACCCCAGACCCGGTTGCATCTTATATTCATTTATATCCTTCCTTGAGCCTTATAATCAGATTTCCAGCCCTGTTTTTACATGACCAGCTTCTTCCACATCACCTTATTACCAAGTCTTTGATTCCCCTCCCTTATCCTACCTTCTTTGAGCCCTAGTTTGATAGTTCATACTGTTTTAGTTTATGGACATATGATTTATAGATCTAGTTTCTTCGCCTTGATCACATTGTTTGCAAAAACTTCTCTGAGAGATTAATGAAATCTTTCAAAGCCCTAGTTGCTATTGATTGTTCTTGGCTGTTTATTCTATTTTGGAATGGTAGTGCTGTTATTTTTTTGAATGATCGCCATTTATATTAAAACGAAAAGACCGAGATGATCAAAATACAGGGAGGGGAAATTACAATGTAAGAAGATAAAACAAACACAATGGTACATTATGGAGGAAGAGAATAAAAAAGGGCCAATGCTTCTTTCGATACCGCAGCCTAGCCAAGTTATCGGCCACCTCGTTGGCTGAGCTCCGGATATGAGTAAAGGATAAATACAAATCTTTGATGCAATAAAAGTCTAGCTTAAGATTGCCCGTAGGCCCGTTCCCATGCCTATATCATCTTTTGCCTCCAATCTGTCCTCATACAAATGTCTCGCAAGCCTTCCCACAAATCATACGCCGATACAAATGCAAAATGTTGAAGGGATTTCACGCAAGAAATAGTTAAAGCTATCACCTTGATGAAGAGGGACGCAACTCCTCTAGCATGTCCTTTGAATGATCTTCCATTTCGTTCCTTCCATAATACCCAAAATGTAGCTAAAAGAGAGACATTCCACAATATCTTCCTTTTTCCTCCAAGGGACCAATGACCAACACTGCAAGAGGTCCATGATTGATTCAGGAAACACCCAATGGATTCCAAACCTATTCATTAGCTTTCCCCATGCCTCCCTCGCCACTCTACAATGGAGAAGGAGATGGCTCGCGGATTCTCCTGCCCCCACGCATAGGGCACAATTATTGACAATGATCATCTTCCTTCTTCTCAAGAAGTCCACTGTCTGGTTTCTCCCTAGGCAAGCCGTCCAACCAAAAACACATACTCTTGGAGGGCCTTGGATTGTCCATACTTTGGCAATTTTTGCAGACACAGGGCAATCAATAAGATGTAAATAGAAAGATTTTATAGTAAAGTCCCCCCGATGAGTTCCAGATCCAAACCCTCTTGTCTTTCCCGTCTTGCTTAACATACCCTTCTTCGAGTGCCTACAACAATCATATCATAGAAGAGATTTCCTAGTCGAAGAGATTCCTCCTGAAAAGCTGTTTCCATACAACATGGCCCTCCCTTTTTTTCCATGAAATCCCACACTACACCATCTTTATTCTCATCACATACAGATCTGGGAACAGGTCTTTTAGGGGGTGTTCCAAACACCGTCTATCTGTCCAGAATCTAATTTTATCCCCCTCATACACCCTGAATTTTATACCTTCCTCGAACAAATCTCTGATCCCCAGAATATCTCTCCAAATTGTTCTCCCCATATGTTTAAACATGTTTTCTGACACCCAATGAACCGGAGAGGCTCCATATTTAGCTTCAATAACTTTCACCCAAAGATGGTTCTCCTCCTCACCAAACCTCCAAAGCCATTTCCCTAACTGTGCAATGTTCATTTCTTTTACGTTCCATATGCCGAGGCCTTCACTCTTTAAAAGTCTGAATACATTTTCCCACTTCAACAATGGGATTCCGTTTACCATTCAAAAAAAAAACAAACAAAAAGATTCCATTCTTATCTTCTGTCCCCCCACAGAAATCTTCTTTGAATTTGCCCGATTCTCTTGATTATACTTCTAGACATTTAAAACTGCCATCTGATATATGGGGATGTCTGCAAGCACTACTTTAATGGGAGTAAGCCTACCACCTCTCGAAACAAGGTTCCTTTTTCATGTATCAAGTTTTCTCCCCACTCTTTCCACAATATGGTTCCGCTGATGCTTCTTTAGTTTCCCAACCCCTAGTGGTAAGCCAACATAGGAAGTGGGAAGAGAATCTGTTTCACAACCCTTAATGAAGAAGAAGTAGCTCCTCTAGCATGTCCTTTCAATAATCTTGTATTTCGTTCCTTCCATAATACCCAAAATGTAGCTAAAAGAGAGACTTTCCACAATATCTCCCCCTTTTTCCCTCTAAGGGACCAATGACCAACACTGCAAGAGGTCCATGATTGATTCAGGAAACATCCAATGGATTCCAAACCTATTCATTAGCTTTCCCCACACCTCCCTCGCCACTCTACAATGGAGAAGGAGATGGCTCACGGATTCTCCTGCCCCCACACATAGGGCACAATGATCGACAATGATCATCGTCCTTCTTCTCAAGAAGTCCACTATCTGAATTCTCCCTCGGTAAGCTGCCCAACCAAAAACACATACTCTTGGAGGGGCTTAGATTGTCCTTACTTTAGCGATTTTTGCACAGGGCAATAGCAAGATGGAAATAGAAAGATTTTATAGTAAAGTCCCCCGATGAGTTCCAGATGCAAACCCTCTTGTCTTTTCCGTCTTGCTTAACATACCCTTCTCGAGCGCCTCCAACAATCGGATCATAGAAGAGATTTCCTAGTCGAAGAGATTCCTCCTGAAAAGCGGTTTCCATACAACATGGCCCTCTCTTTTTTCCATGAAATCCCGCACTACACCATCTCTATTCTCAGCCATTGCATATAGGTCTGGGAACAAGTCTTTTAAGGGTTGTTCCAAACACTCTCAGCCATAACATACAGGTTTGGGAACAAGTCTTTTAGGGGTTGTTCCAAACACCATCTATCTGTCCAGAATCTAATTCTATCCCCCTCATACACCCTGAATTTTATACCTTCCTCGAACAGATCTCTGATCCCCAGAATGTCTCTCCAAACTGTTCTTCCCCTATGTTTAAACATGTCCTCTGATACCCAATGAACCAGAGAGGCACCATATTTAGCTTCGATAACTTTCACCCAAAGATGGTTCTCCTCCTCACCAAACCTCCAAAGCCATTTCCCTAACAATGCAATGTTCATTTCTTTTACCTTCCTTCTGCCAAGGCCTCCACTCTTTAAAGGTCTGCATATATTTTTCCACTTAAACAATGGGATTCCGTTTACCATTCAAAAAAAAAAAAAAAAAAACAATGGGATTCAATTCTTATCTTCTATTCTCCCCATAGAAATCATATTTGAATTTGTTCGATTCTCTTGATTATACTTCCTGGACATTTAAAAACCGCCATCTGATATATGGGGATGTTCGCAAGCATTGCTTTAATGAGAGTAAGCCTACCACCTCTTGAAACGAGGTTCCTTTTCCATGTATCAAGTCTTCTCCCCACTCTTTCCACAATATGGTTTTACTGATGCTTCTTTAGTTTCCCAACCCCTAGTGGTAAGCCAAGATAGGAAGTGGGAAGAGAATCTGTTTCACAACCCAAAATCCCTACATTAATGCCAAATTCTCTTGATTTAGACAAAATTGACCGTTGTCCCATTATTTCTTCATAGCACCATAATATAGCTTTCAAATCAACATTCTCATCCTATTTGGAGGGCAAAAAAGAAGGATATCGTCCGCAAACTGAGCTGTGAGACTTCAACCTCACTGTCACCAATCTTGAATCCTTCCACCAAGCCACAGTTTCTACCTTTATCAATCAGCCTGCTAAGTGTCCATGTTACTATTACAAAAAGGAATGGTTATTAGGGATCGCCTTGTCTTAATCCACGGGAAGATTTAAAGAACCCCGTAGGAACACCATTAATGAGGATGGAGAACCAAGCTGGCGATATACACCTTTCCATCCACTTCCTCCATTTAGATCCAAAACTGATTCTGCCCATAAGATAATCCAAGCTCTTCTATTCCACAGTGGCTTTTTCTATATTCAATTTACAGACAATTCCATTGCGACCCAATTTGTGATAGTAATCCACCACTTCATTCACGACCATTGAGCAGTCAAGGATTTGTCTTCACTAACAAAAGCACTGACTCTCAGAAATGATCGAAGGGAGAACTTTCTTTAATCTTTCTCCGAGTACCTTGGCAAGGACTTTATACAGGCATCCTACCAAGCTTATGGGACGGAACTCCATTACAGAAGAGGCTCCTTTCAAAAGTCTCGCCCGGGCCCCACAGGTAGTGGTGGCATTTTTCGGGACTCTTTTGGGCACCATCTCCTATCTTACTCATGTCCGGCAGGTGTTTGTAATTGTGACGCAAATGAGGCGGAAGTGAGAGCACTTTTATGGTGATTGAAGTGCTAGCAGCTCATGGATTGGGGCAACTAATCATTGAAGGGGATTCAACAAATGCAATATCTTGGGCCAGCAACAAGGCGGTAGGTATGTGAATGTTAGCGGATCTCATCTCAGAAATTAGAGATCTAGTAAATAACCATTGCGCCTAAGTTTCAACGTCTGTGCAAATCTGCGAATGAAGAGGCCGATAAATTAGCTAAGGACAGTGCGGATAGAGAAGATATGAGGATCCTACGAGCTGATCATGTTAACATAGTGGGCGTTTCGAGGGTGTAGCGGCAATCAGGGACCATAACAACTATTGTTTCAGCATGTCTCGATATTGGATTCAAGGTGCCTGATAGAAGCATAATAGCAGCGGTGATTAACCAATCATCATGGGATTGGATTACATTCAAGCTTCAGGCATCCAAGCAGGGACTGTTCAGTGCAGGGTCTGTTGCATAATTCCAGATCTGATGTTTCGGCAGTATGGCACTGGGCGGCAGCGTATAAGGTCCGCAGGACAGGGTTCCAGCTGTATTTGGTTGTTGGATGTAGCTTAGCACAATGATGGTACGGAATGTGGACTTGACGTGGTATCATGCACAAGGGAATGATCTTCAGGGGACTAGTGCGTCTGCTGTTTTCTGCTCCCTGTCAAGCAGTAATCTGTTTGTGTATTGAGTTCTAGAACCAATTTATGATCTTTTAAGTTAAACAAAATCAATTTTTCAAAATTTTAATGGTTTTGTACAAAAGATTCGAAAATTCCTAGAGCATAGAACTCAAAATTCCATCCTAATTAGAAAGTCCTAATAGATTCTACAATTTTTATTGAATATAAATCATGGCAAAATATAAACAGAAACCAAAGTTGAATCATAAAAACAAACTACAATATGAAGACCATAAGAAACAAAATCCCTAGAACATGCAGCTCTACAATTAAAGAAAACAAGAAATCTTGACATACCTCTTTGGAAAATTCGACTAAGCTTGAGATGATGAATTAGGCCCACAAGGCAGAACTTCCATGAAATTTTTGCTCCACTAGCAAGATTCGGCCACAAGATATTGCACGCCAAAGTCTCAGTAAAAAGAAGGAGCTCTTGGAGACACAACTTCAGAAAGGAAATGCTCAGCCACCGAGTGGTATTTGGCCACCAACAAAAATAACAAATGAAATAAAAAGGATGAACAAAGGAGGGTGGACGCGCAAGGAAGGAGATTGAGAGTGCTTTGGGGTTGGAGAAGAAATAGAGGGTGTTGAGTTGGGCGTTAAGGGCTGCTAACTGGAGATAGTTGTGGGAGCCGGTTTTTTCCCTCGTTGCGCAGGATGGCAAGGGATCACCACAATTGAGTTTTCAGGGGATGTTATTTGATCTGCGTATCTTATGAACTCGGGACAGAAGTCCGTCGCCACCTAGGATAGGGCATAGGACCCGTGTCTATTCTTTAAAGGAAATGAGCATTGGGGCTCGAATTTCGTTGAAAGAGTCTTTTGCTCTGGGCATGTGAACCTTCTATTTTGCTCTGTTTTTAAGGCGTGGTCCTTGCAGATATCTGGGTAAAGGTTGTGGTTACAATTGGGGAAGGTGTTAGGCACCCCTCTTGCCTGGATTAACCCGGTTTCTTAACTTGAATTGGCATTTTTGAAAGAAGATAATTGATCTTTTTATCCCTTGTTAGGTTACGCTTATTTTTGCGATGTAAATGTAATGAATTTACAAAAAATAGAAAAAAGGCGCGGTTCGGTTTGATTCTGTTTGAGACCGTATATCACAAACCCTGAGAGGGAATTGTAAACTGATCCCAAAGTAGGCCCCCTCTCTGTAAATCAAATGAAAAAAGTGTAAGCCCAAGGGTACATCCCTCTCTTGTTTTGATGATCAACAAACCCAAATTGATGGTAGTTTGCTAATGGTTGCTCCAGTGTTGTGATTAAGACATGGTTAATTCATGTCAACACTTGAAGCAAGAAAACAAGGGCTAGTCTTGGAGAAAGTCAAGTCTTGGTTGTTTGTATAGAAGAATTGGATTGGTCTACGGTTATCAAATTGAAGCAGGGGCTGTTGTTATCAAAGTGGAATGGGGCTGTTAATGTCAATTAAGAAAGGGCTGTGAATATCAATTGGAAGTGTGTTTCGGCTGAAATTACCGAAATTCCGAGCGAAATTTCGGTAATTTCGGCCAAAATTTTGGGAAAATCCCTCCCAGTAACGTTTTGCGTGAGAATTGTTCACTGCTTGAGGATAAATTCACCCCCTTTAACGTTTTTCCTTACCTTTGAAAGTTGATAACGTTAAAGGGGGATTTTATCCGTCAAAGGGGGGAAAATAAAATATCATTTCCCTTCCTTAAATCTCTCTCTCTCTCTCTCTCTCTCTCTCTTCCGTAACAGTAGATTTAGTCATTAACTAATTTCGTGAACACAATTTCTCTTCCGTAACATCATGTAGATTTGTTTTCCTTAACTAAAACATAATCTGTTACTCGTAATTTCGGGAAGATTAAAATCTGTTACTCGGTCGAAATTTAAAACCTTGCTTCCAGGTATGATTAAAATCGTTGTCTTTCAAAAAAAGGAACAAAAACAAAAGACTCTCGAACCCTAGGTTTGCACCACGTGTGTAGGCCTACCTAATGTATCGTATATGAAAAGATACGATAATGATACTTGTACTGGATGTTTATGTTGGTCATAATAATTTTCATGTTTGAAACATATTTCAGTCTTCAAATTAACTATCATGCTTTGTGCTTGCTTGTATCACATATTGGAAATTATAACTCCAGCATGTGAATCGTATAGATGCTGTAATCCACAGATTATAAATTATATATTTTAAGTTAAATCTATTAAGATATAGTGTTTTATCTATTCATGTCTTATGTTTTATCTATTCATGCCTTGGATTTTAGAAAATGCGGAATTGTATCTTGATTCAAGTGTCCATATCTGTGCCCGTGTTCGTGTCCGTATCCATATTGTATCTGGGTTTCATAGTTTTTCCTTTTATTCGGTAGCATGTTGTTCATTTTTTGCTCTCTTGAGATGATGTCCTAGATTGACCTTGCTCTGCGGGCTGTATTGCACTATAATGAATTGGGGCGATTGGACAGTTTTGGACCTGCTTTTGTATATCATTTCGCTTTTTTTTTTGGATGGTGAAATTTCTTCATTTTATTTCTTTGTTGTGGGAATGTTATTTCTTTTTAGACTTGGCTCAGATTATATGTCGGATTTCTGGTCAACCTCACTCTCGCAAGGTTTTGTTAATTTATTATCCACTTTCACTAATGATTATTATCATGGAAAATGTTTTGTGATTCTGGTCCTATACAGCCAGATGTCTGGTGTTCTTACCTGTTGGCAAGTTTGTATTTATAGGCACGCTTTGAATTATTTTACGTGAATTACTTTTTATGTGTATTAATCTTGATTTCTTTTAGAAGGATCAGCTTATCCTTGCCAAGCAATGCTTGTAATTGTCATGCCAGTCAATCTTGAAGTATGGCGTTTGATACATTGACTAATAATTTTGTGTATTTACAGCACGTCAAAGGAGATATCAGATCTAGAGGGCGAGCTCCTTTCCATCAGAAACCTTCTATCTACTCAGGCAGCTCTAATTCATGGTTTAGCTGAAGGAGTTAATGTTGACTCCTTGGCTACTGGTCCTGATGGTTTCACAGAACGTGAAATATCTAATTTTGAAGATAGAGAACCATCTGAGGTAGAGAAATGGGCCGTGGAATTTCCTGACATCCTGGATGTTTTGTTAGCAGAGAGGCGAGTAGATGAAGCATTGGATGCCCTTGATGAAGGGGAAAATGTAGCTTTTGAAGCAAAAGAAAGAAAAACATTGAGCCCAGGCGCACTCTTGTCATTACAAACTGCCATTACTGAACACCGACAAAAATTAGCCGACCAGCTTGCTGAGGCCGCTTGCCAACCTTCTACTCGTGGTGTTGAGCTTCGTGCAGCTGTTTCCGCTCTTAAAAGACTCGGGGATGGCCCACGGGCGCATACATTGCTACTTAATGCCCATTACCAAAGGTTTCAATATAACATGCAAAGTCTCCGTCCGTCAAGTACCTCATATGGAGGAGCATATACTGCCGCCCTCTCGCAGTTAGTTTTTTCGGCCATCTCTCAAGCTAAAAGTGATTCTTTGGCTGTCTTTGGTGATGAACCGGCATATGCGTCCGAGCTAATCATATGGTCTACGAAACAGACAGAGGCCTTTGCTCGTCTTGTAAAGAGGCACGCATTAGCCTCATCGGCAGCTGCCGGAGGCTTAAGAGCTGCTGCCGAGTGTGTTCAAATAGCCTTAGGTCATTGTTCTTTGTTGGAAGCGAATGGGTTGAGGCTCTGCCCTGTCCTTCTGAAACTCTTTCGCCCTAGTGTTGAACAAGCATTGGAGGCTAATTTAAAACGAATTGAAGAGAGCACTGCGGCACTTGCGGCGGCTGATGATTGGTTGCTCACATATCCTCCGGTTGCTACTCGGCCAACCTGTAGATCTTCTACTACATCTCTTGGTACTGGGATTGGATCCCAACCTAAACTTTCAAGCAGCGCACATCGTTTCAATTCAATGGTTCAGGTGAATGATTCATTTTCTGTTTGAAGTGTTTAGGGACAATGAATGATTCTTTTCTTTCTTTCAAATTGCCAGCTTTTTATAGTCTTGTTGAAAGTTTATTTCCTTACTATCTTGACATGGTGTATTTGTAGAAGCTATGTTAGATGGGTTTGAATGCATCGGGTCCCGTTATCAGATTGATTCACAAGCTTATGGGCATTAGTAATAGTTTTGGTGATTATAGGGCTTTTTTTTTGTTCTATATGAAACTGAAACTAGCATATTTAATTACATTTCTGTATAATTATATCATAGTTTTAAAACTCCACCGTGCCCGCGTCGACTCCCCCGAGTCGACTCCCTTTTACCTTGGCCATGTTCCGCATTGCGCCGCATCCACGTTCTGCATTTTCCCTACCGAGTCAATAAAAAGTCCTTTGACTCTCCCGAATTATGACCCCGTCAACTGAGTACTCGACTGCATCATGCCAAGTCGACTAGAATTTTCTTTGGCTGCGTTCCGCGCCGCATTCGTGTTTTTAAACACCGGATTAAATCATTTGCTGTTTTTCTTCAAACTTTACATAATCAAATTGCTTGTTGTTTATTGGGGAGCGAATGTTGGCAGTCTTTAGAGATTGCTTGTGTATTGGAGGTGAATGTTGGTAGTCTTTAGAGCCTTGGTATTGTAATTGGTCTATAACTAGCATAGTAACTGTGATTTCTTAATACTACAAGAAGTTCAAAATCCAATTTACCGTTTTTCTTCATTGCCTTTATGTGGCTGAAGTAAACCTTTTCAACAGCTCATCTTCCTGTTCCAGTTGCCATTAACTTGTGTAGGCCCTGTCTGTTCAGAATGCTAAAGCATTTCAGGATATCACTCTTGACTTCTTGACCTAGATTTTTCAAGTTTTTATGCTTATTACAATATTTATACATCTACACCTAATCATTACTGTTAGAATGAACTCTAATGTCTTTATCATTCAAGTTCTCAACAATTTTCTTCGTATTTTGAACATTTTTGCAGGATTTCTTTGAGGACGTAGGACCACTCCTCAGTATGCAGTTGGGTGATTCCACATTAGAAGGCCTACTACAAGTGTTCAACGCATATGTCAATTTGCTGATAAATGCGCTGGAAGATGAATATGAAGGCTCTGTGAAGGCGCACACAGAAGCCCAGCAGATAGCTTTGTTAGCAAATGCATCTTTATTAGCCGATGAGTTGCTTCCGCGTGCGGCCATGAAGCTTTCCCGTCAAAGCCGGCTGCCAGATCAAAGAGAATGGAAGAGGCGGCTCCAACGCTCCGTGGATGGATTACGAGATAGTTTCTGCAGACGTCATGCTCTTGATGTTATTTTCACAGAAGATGATGAACCCTGTCTAACTGCTGACATGTACATAAATATGGATGGAAATGTTGACGAGCCAGAGTGGTTTCCCTCTCCAATATTTCAGGTATTCGACTCTAGTGTGAGCTTATATTGTAAATGGTAAAAGTATGTCTGCTGTTTCTATGTTCAATCATTTTGGCCATAGTTCAAGTGAAATTTCAATGCCAGATCTGCCTCCCCTTCTTTTCAGCATTTCCTTGGAAGTTTGGGTGAGGGTGTTTGATTTTCCGATAATTTGTGGGTTGGTAGGGTTAGTCTCTGCCATGCTTTCGTGAGTGTTTATAGTTTAGCTAGGGAGAAAGGGTCTTGTGTTGTAGATTTCTATGAGAGAGGGGGGGGGGGGGGGGGGGGGAAGGATTCGTCTGGCAGTGGTATTTTAGGCATAAACTTAAAGATGATAAGATTGAGTCCTTAGTTTCATTGTTGGATGTCCTAGAGAATGTGTATGTGTCGCCCACTAGAATTTGGTGGCTCATCAGATTCTGACTAGAATTTCCGAAACATCTTTCGATGGAAAGTGTCTCATCAAAAGATCAATATCCAAGACCTATTGAAAAGGAAGTGACTACATTTAGCTTGTCACTGTGGTTTATGTTCGAGGGAAGTGGTCTTGGCTACCCATATCTTCATCCATTGCATTGTTGCTAGTGGAGTGTGGCAGCGGGTTCTTAAGATTTTCAGTATCCAATGGGTCTTTCCCCTTTCTTGTAAAGACCTATTGTAGGGGTGATCAGTGTTTAAAAACTCCTTGACTCGACAAGGAACTCCCCCGAGTAGACTCCTTTTTGCCTTGGCCGCGTTCCGCGTTGCACCACATCCGCATTCCGCGTTTTGCCCTACAAAGTCAATAAACTCTTTCGACTCTCCCAAGTTATGACCACGTCGACCTCATCAACCGCGTTTTTGGCCTCGTCTGCGCCGAGTCGACAAGGATTTTTCTTGGCCACGTTCCGCGTCACATCCGCGTTTTTAAACACTGGGGGTGATGTGCTAGTCACTTGGGTTAAGGGAAGAGCTATTTGGCTTCTGGTTCCATACGTAGTTTGTTGGGAGATCTGGAAGGAAACAAACCTGAGAATCTTTTAGAGTAAGCAGTTGATCCCCAATGGTGTGGTTGGGAAGATCAAAACTAATATTTGCTGCGATGCCATTTCTAGAAGGGAGTTCATTGGTTACTCCATTCAAGATCTATTCATTAACTGGAGGTGGATTGCTCAGGTTGTGGTGATGAAAGACAAAAGGAAGGTTAGATGGAAACCCCTGGCTCCTAATGCTGTCAAGCTGAATTTTGATGGTGCAGTGATCGGAAACTTGGGGTTGGTTGACATTGAAGGGATCATCATGGGAACATAGCCATTGCATTTTATGGGCTGATTGGATGGAAAAATTCTAATGAAGGCAAAGCTATGGCACTGCCCACCACCTTAAGACTGTTCTCTCGTGAGTTCCAAGGAAACATTGGAGTCGGAGGGGATGCTAGGATTGTGAATTCGTGGGGAACGAAATCGGTTAGTCCATGGAGGCTTTCTGGAATAATTAATGGAATTGTTGACTTATGTACCATGTATAATCCATCTCTTGCCTGCATCCCCCGAAGTTCTAACAATATGGTGGACCTGCTGGCTGAAGGAGTGGGTTTTATTTTAACCTTTTTATGTATTATTGTCAATGGTCTTTTTGCAAACTTTTCCCATATTTAAAAGAGAACATGTGAATTTTGGGCATTTGTAATTTTAATTTGAACATTGGGTTAAGATCGAGAATCCCTTATTTTTATACTTGCATAGTTGCATGTCCTCCATTTTGTGTTACTAGAAGTAGCAGCATCCTTTTTAGTTGTAAATGCTCTGCCTTAGAACTCTTTTTGTCAGATCCTTTTGCTTATTGCATTTGTTTTCTGTTTAGGATCTTTTCATAAAATCGAACACAATTGCAACCATAGCTGCAGACATTTTTATTGGCCGGGAAAGGTTTGTTACACTGCTATTGATGAGACTCACAGAGACTGTCATCCTATATCTTTCGGATGACCAAAGCTTTTGGGATGATATTGAGGAAGGTCCAAGGCCTTTGGGTCCTCTTGGCCTCCAGCAGGTATATGGGTGGGATTTCTCTATTCAATTGTTCTGGGTTCTTTTGATTTGAAATTGACATTTTATTTACGTGACTTACTGTATGTAGTTCTATTTGGATATGGAGTTCGTAATTCAGTTTTCATCCCAAGGACGTTACTTGTCTCGGCATTTGCGTCAAGTTATCAAAGGAATCATCTCTAGGGCTATCACTGCATTTGCTACAACTGGAATGGACCCAGACAGGTAAACTACTAGCGTGCAGTTATTTGCAGTGTGTCAAAAATCTGATATATTTGCTCGCTTTTTCTTGTGTGAATTATCTGCATGGTCAGGTGATTCAGAGTTTTTTCTGAGGAATCAAAACATAAATTGATTAGAAACAGGAAATAACCTATAAACTATAAATGACCGTAAAAAAAAAACCTATAAACTATAAAGAGATGAACGTTGTCTTTGCAGAACACTTATTAGCTAGAATCTTGTTCCCAGGGTGCAACTGTCGCTTGGGCCCTTGAAGATTACCTAACTTCATCTTTATAGAATATGAACTTGGGAATGGCAATCAACCCTCATTTTGAGAATGGCAATCAACCCTCATTTCAATTGTATTTTTAAATGCACAAGTAATATGGATACTTTATCATATAGGGTATTGGTACAGTTGATTTTACTGTTGGGATGAATTTCCATCCTCTGTATCTGGTTTGCATACTGTGTTTTGCTTTATCTTTTTCACTTCTTTTATTCTTTCTTTTCTTTTCTTTCCGGCCTACCTTGGCCCCTCTCTTTGTATTTCTTTCTTCTTTTTTAATGAGTTCTCTCTCTTCTTTCAAAAACAGAAGAAAATAAAAATGGAAAATGATAAATGCGCCCCTTTTCATCACTTGGGACACCCAGCTGCATTGGATGTGGCAATCAGGTCACTTCATTCTTCAAATGTGAAGTACATCAGCACCTTTTCAGTCATAGATACACTGTAGCTGGGTGTCTCAAGTAGTGAAAAGGGGCGCATTTATCATTTCCTCAAAAAAAATTTCTAGCTAAGATGCAACTCTTTTTTTTTTCCAAAACAAGTCCATCCTCTTGAAATCTCATGTTATTTCCCTACCACCAATCTACAACGACCATTATTCCATCAAGCCCATCCAGAGAAAGTGGGTCAGTTGCTGTCATAATGGGTGGCATTACTGGGAGCAGATGTCTTGGACGATTCATGTCAGAGATTCTAAAGCAAAGGCCTTAGGCTATTTACCCATTAACAATCATATGTTGTATGGTTTAAGGGGTGTTATTTCTAGATGTTATTAAGCATCCTAAGTGTCTCTATCCCCCTTCGTTGTGTTTTGACTACATTTTTACAGTCATTTTTTGATATTTTTTGCTTTCCGTTAATGTGGCTCCCGTTTTCCATGTGCTGTTAAGGAAAGCATGAAAGGGCAAGTCAATATGGGGAGGGATGAGGTGTGTTGGTGGGAAGAGAGTTATGTAGACGTAGGGGTTTGGGTGCATGGCGATCAATCTGTAATGTGCGATGATTTTCTCTCTTTGAATATGTATAGGGTGGGGAGGGTTGGAGGGGATTAGATTTGGGAAGATTCATGGTTGGTTCTTGTCTTGTTGTGCCATGTTTATCATGGCCTCTAGAGATTAGTTTGTGAGAAAGGGGTTGCTGTAGGTGATTGTTGTGGGAGATTGGGGAATAAGGTAGTGTTGAGTTTGGTCATTTTGCATAATCACAAAGATGAGGAGTTAGATGGTCTTATTGGGTTGTTTAGTCATCTTGAAAATGTGTCTTCTAATATCAAGGATCGGAGTGTATGGGCTCCTAATCCTAATTAAAACTTCATTAGAAAAGTACTATCCTTCAACACATTTCCTTACCCTTCCCGTGCAACCTGGATCCCATGGGAAATCCATTGTGATCAATTCTAGAAAGAATCTCCATGATTATGCATACGATTTTTTGTTATAGTGTTTAAGGATTTGGGCATGCTTGAATATGGACAGCATGAGAGGGGAAAGTGCAGGTTGAGCTATTCCATCTTATACGAGAGATATGGCGATTGTGGAATCATCTATTGAAGATAGAAATGAAGGCAAATAGGAATAATGGATGTAAGAAAAGAACTGTCCTTGGGAATAAGACTAAGATTCTTCATGGGGACTGGCTATGCATGAACTGCATGTATCATAACATCAAAAGATGATTTAAATGTCGGCATTGTGCATTAGAAAAGGAAAAGGTTTAGCTCCTGATTTGGAAAAGGTAAGAATAATCCAGGCTGCCCCTGCCACAACTTGAACCTTATTTTTTATAGGACGGTTGAGGGTACTGGGAAGGAGATGATGGAAGCAGATTTTATATCATTCAAGATGTTGGGTGAAGAGACTTGGGACATAATCAACCTTTTGAAATCTTGTTTGATTGGAAGAATTAGCGAGGGTGTGTGGAATACGAAGGATGCGTATAAGTGGGTGGAAAGAAGATGGAAGATTACTCTACCCTTCAACCCAAGAAGATTAGTTGCAATAAAGTGTTGTTTAGACTGAGTTCAGAATTGAAATCTCGTCGAATTTCTAGAATTGGGTGTTAAGAGCTATGGGGACTTGCTGGAATGCCTCTATCCTTGGAATTCAGCTCTGAAAACTGGTGCAAGATCAATCTGGATCAGTGTTTAAAAACTCCTTGACACGACAAGGAACTTGCCAGAGTCGACAAGGATTTTTCTTGGCCGCGTTCTGCGTCACACACATCCACGTTCCACGTTTTGCCCTGTAGAGTCAATAAAAACTCCTTTGACTCTCCCGGGTTATGACCGCGTTGACCTCGTCAACTGCATTCTTGGCCGCATCCGCGCCGAGTTGACAAGGATTTTCCTTTTCCGCGTTCTGCGTCATATCCGCGTTTTTAAACACTGATCGTCATATCCGCGTTTTTAATGGATACGCTTCTATGGTATTCCGTATTCCCTTTCATGCCTGGCCAAGTCAACAGTAAAGAACTTGTGGAAAGTGTATGGGAGGGTTCTTGAGGTTGAAATGGAGGGAGAGAATAGTAACAATGTCAACTTTTCCCGAGCTTGAATCTTGTCCTCAGAATGGGTTTTCCTTAGGGCATAAATGAAGCTGAAAGTCCTATATTACTGGTACCTTATTGGAGGTAAGCAGGGAGTTTGGTGAAGACATGCGACTCTCGGCAGAGCAGAGCAGAAAGCATAGTTACTTCTGCCTATTTGTTTCTGAAGCCTGCAATCAACAGAGAAGATGGCCAGCAATCCACATAGAAGATGACTGATGCTAATGGCAGTAGACGAGCTGGGGAAGGTGTGAAAGTTTGGGCCCACTTATTCATCCAACCATTGGTCCAATTGTAAAACCAATGGTTCATTCACCGATTGGGAACACGTGGCACCTAGGAAGACCTATCATAAATCCACCTCTAAGGTGGACACAATGGTCAATAGAGTTCCTCCTCTGCCTGCCACCCCCTGATGCAGGAGCATCCCCTGGAATCTCTACATTGGCCCTTAGTTGGGGTAATTTGGTTATTTTGATAGGTGTCCATGTCTTTTTAGTCTTTTGCCACAAATAGGGGTAGATAGAATTTGAATTTGAGTTTTGTAGCTAGATTAGATCTAGCAAATTGCCTTTTGGAGGGAAAATTTGCCCCTTACAAAATTCATCCACGGTAAGATGCGCCATTGATCCTTCAGTTCTAAATCCTAATTTGGCATGATGAAAATAGTGTGGCGCCTACGCCGTAGATTCTGTAGCTATAGGAGGCATTTGTCCTTTTCCCTTGTTATGGGGCACATGGGTTTTTTACCTTTTAATTCACATAACTCACTTAAGTGAATTAAGAGGGCCTACCTAGGCCTTGCAACCAAAAGGAGAAAGTAGCAATTTGTGGGTTTTTATTAGAGTCCTTGTTATGCTTGGAGATTTCTTTTAAGACTCCATGTTTTAGTGAATTAAGAGTCCTCTTAGTTTACCAAGAGTGTTATTAGTCTTTTGGCAAGTGGCAAGTGGCAAGTGGCAAGATATGTTTTGATTTTATGTTTTAGAGACGAAGAAGTTGGCTTCCTCTCTTCTTTAACTCATCTTTATCTCAGTTTCTCGAATTCTTTTTGCTTTTGATCTTTTTGTTGATTAAGAAACTATTTTACCACCTCCATCATCCACTTCTTTAACTCAGTCCCGTGCATAGCCAATCAACCCTAATCCTGATCCTTTATTGATCTTTCTCATAAATACAAGAAAACACTCCCAAATCCTATATCCACAATCCCATCCAATCATGCACCATAAAATCCCTTCCCATGTAATCGACCACCATAAACCCATCCCCATCCAATCATCCACCATCAAACCTTGGTGTATTCCCTTGAAACCCTACTGCAATCCTAGCTATTTTAAACCCTCACTTCATTGGTATGATATTAATCAGTAATCTTGATTCTATTTTCCCTAACCAGTCCTACATCAAGTCATCAAGTGGTTTCAGGGCCTAAGTTTTTCCTATGGCAAGTTGAAGCGAAATGGGCTACAAGGAATAACTCACTGATGTACAAAGAGATGAGTTACTCAAGCTGATAGGGAGGTTGGACAGCTTTGAGATTCATCTGAGGGAAGTAAGAAATTCCTCTACTCAAGGGAACGCAACACTTTAAGAGTTTGGAGATGTGATAGTTAGAGATATAATGATCCTATTGAATTTTCAGCTTACCAGGAAGAAGGTCAACCTCTTGCTCCGAATCCTAGGATTAATACGAGGCTTGCACGAGTGAGGGATCAGGATCCTAGTCACCATGAGGGATGAGGTATGTGAGATGCTTGAATAGGAGAAGCCTGTCTATGCTGATTACTTAGGAGCTAACACAAAGATGCGTGTACTGTGTACGGTAGCGGCTCTCATGTGGACAATAGCGGCCAAGAATATCAGTACATGCGATGGACTTCTGAAGAAAAAAACATATTTATCTTGCAAGTAGATGCATACTTTGCACATGGGCGAAGGAATCAATGAATCCTTTCATGATCCATTGCCATTTTACTTCTACTATTTGGATAGCACTTACTTCCCGAGTTGATTTGGCATGGGTTTTCAAGGGTCCATTGAATCAGTTATACTTGGTTGGGAATCCGGTCCATTTGGTGCGAATGGTAAGACCTCTTAGAGACTAGTTCCATATGCTTTGTTGTGGCATCTTTGGAATGTGCGTAACAATCAAATTTTTAATGATAAACAAATAGCTTGGAAAGATTGTTTCATTAATTAAGCTCGATTTATTATCTTGGGCAAGGGGTGATACCCTTATGTATTACTTTAAGCTATTGGAAGACAATTATTTGGGAAGTAATTCGATACCTAAATCCTTACCTTGGTTTCTTTTTTGGGTTAAATCCTCACCTCGGTTACCACTGTCGGTTGATGTTATCAAACTGAACTTTGGTGGTAGTTCTAAAGGGAATCCTGGACCCATTGATATTGGGAGCATCTTTAGAAATCACGTGGATGGGTTTCTGAATTACTTTTTAGGGCCTTATAGTGTGATAGCTTGCTAGATGCAAATGAAGCGGAAGCCAGATATGTATTAATGGGTTTGCGTATTAAGTACTGTTTTATTCTGTTGTGTATAATAGAAGATGATTCCAATTATGTTATCTCTTGGGCGAAGGGACTTACTGAGGCCTCATTGGCACCTTGCCCCAATCATCCTTGAAATTGATCTTTATGTGGTGATGAAGCCTCTATTGAATCACCGATTATAAGCAGCAAATGAAGGAGCAGACATTTTGGCTAAGGAAGGCAATGGTATTATTTATTTCTTTAGATTGGTTGGTTGGAACATCTTGTCCATTTTTTATACTGTGCACATAATCGTTTAAAAAATGACGACGTCACAGTGAGGTTATTTTTCCTTAGACTTGTGTCCGAGATAGATCTTCTTTTTCTTGGATGTGCGTTTGGAGATTTCATGTTTCTTCCCAAGGTGTAATTTTTTGTGGGACTGTTTACTTGGAAAAAGATCAACGTCATCGACTTGCTTAAGAGAAAAAGCTGTCAAATGGTTAACCGACATATTTTGTTCAAGGACTGAAGAATCTTGCAGTTCCTTTTATTCATTGTTCGACTACTAGGGAAAGGCATTCTTAATTGGTTCTGCTTTGTTTTGGTCATTCCTTGGAATGGTTAACCGACATATTTTGTGCAAGGACTGAAGAATCTTGCAGTTTCCTTTTATTCATTGTTCGACTACTAGGGAAAGACATTCTTAATTGGTTCTGCTTTGTTTGGGTCATTCCTTGGATTCTCCTGCTTCTTGAAGAATGACATTGTTGATCTTTGGGCGGAAAGGTTTATAATGTAGACTGTAGAGTAAATATTGTTATCCTTTTCATATATGTGAATCATATTTTTCTTTGCCATGATTCTAATCGAAGGTTCAGGAAAAAAAAAAAAGAGGAAGTAGAGGATGGCTTCTGTCAGGGTACCGTGACCCCCCCAATGGATATTAAGGTTTTTGGGTATGTTTTGTGAGCCATGCATTAACTCATGTGAATAGATTCTAAGAGGATCTTATTCTTTTTCATGAGTTAGTTTTGTTGGATGGCTTCCATTGCTTTGGTACTTTGTTCATGGACTTAATTGCATTAGTTTTTTTGTTGGATGTGTTCCATTGGTTTGTTTTCTATGTGCTGAGCTTTGGTAAAAGAAGTGATTGTTGATATTTTTTCCTTTTTTATTGCTTCAGTTTTCTGTCCAGAGTTGAGTATAGCCATGACCTCTGTAACTTGTTTCTTTTGCAAAGAGACGTTCCTGCCTTCATGGCCATAAAATGATGCAATTTAAAGCAATCACAATCAATTATGAGAAAAAAGGAATATTTACTCGAGAGAAAGGAAAAGGGTCAAGACAGATCCTTGTCATGCAAGTCACCTAATGCTAACATCAGCAGGGAGAGACTCAATTTAGCAGCTTTTTAGAGTCTCAATTTAACATATGGAGTTTCAATTCAACATCTTTTTATAGTCTCAATTTAACATATTTTAGACCGGTTCTATATTAGTATTAGGGGATTTGGAAGTTTATGCATGCTAGGTTTTTTTTTTCTGCGGGTTTCTCTTTAATACTCGATATATATTTCTATCTGAAGGAGTTAGTTGTATTTAATCTGTTCATTTACACTTTTTCTAATGATTTAAATACCCTTGCAATATTTGGTTTTCTACATGCTGAAAAATCCATGTTTTGTTGGCAGTGTACTACCGGAAGATGATTGGTTTGCTGAGGTTTCTCTTGAAGCCTTAAATAGATTGAGTGGAAGAGGTAGTAAATCCATCAATGGGGATCGAGATCTCAACAGTCCCACTGCTTCTATATCGGCACAGTCCATTTCATCATTTAGATCCCATGGGAGTTCGTAGTGCTCAGTTTCTCTCGTGTAAATTGGAGAACCAAGCAGGGCCAGGGCATAGAGCTTTTCAATAAACCACCCACCTATGCTATTCTATTGACCAAATCCGAGGGGCGAACACACAACTATCCACACCCAGTGATGGTTGTACCATGCAGGTCCTTGTATAATTAGTAAGCATTTCTTTTTATTATTTATAATTTTTCCATGTTAGTGGAATACCACATTTTCTTAGATTGATAGTCTTAGGAATTCTTTGCATCTGTCTCTAGCTAGACTGATGTCAGATTGTACCATTCTTGCCATTGCTTTGGGGACACGGTCCATTTTTCATTCGTGAATTTGCTGCGCGGAGAAGGATTGTTTTGGTTCGGGAATGTAATGTTTCTTACTTCTCATTTTGGGTTGTGCTTATTCAGCCCCATCTGTAAAATAATCTCTTTGTTTTCCCAATAAAACTAGAAGCACCAACTCTTATTCCTTGTTCATTCGTTCATTTAGCTGTTTAGGAGCATCACATTAATTGTACTGTATTCTTCCCATCAAACACTTTTTTTTTCTCCCATTTGGTAGGTGAACTGTGATTGAACATGACCCCATTGTTGCAACATGAACCAAACCACACTGTCCATTTGACTAAAGAGCTTGACCCCAATTGCCCTGCAAACTCTGTTGATTTTTTTTCTTTCCTTTCTGGTGCTTTAGGTAAGGTGGGATCAAATTAATGACCTCATTATATTGACAAAACATTGTCCAATTTAGTAAAACTGTTGATGCTAATTGCATTGCAAACTCTCTACGAGTTTGAGAACATAGTAAACAGAACCGCCAATGGGTTCGCAATTTATTTTGACTTGGCATAGACAATGGAGCCTTTAATGTCATTTATAGACCTAATCATACGATTAAGTGTGTCCATTTTTTCTTCTTCAGAAGCGGAATTGTAAATTGATAACTACCTTCTCTTCTTACTTGCCATAACATAGAAAATGTATAATGTTACTGTTAAGAAAGCTCCCCCCCTCTAAATAAAGGTTAGTTCCCTTGATCAAAATTCAAAAAATTTGCAGTGTATTTACTTTTTTGTTCATCTAAATTTTGGTTCCATTGACTCAAAGATTGCACACATAAATTACAGGGAGATGATGTCTCCATTCCCTTGTTTTGGTAACCTACACTCTTCTCCTTGTTTTATAGGTTACAATTATCAGAAAGCTGTCAATAGCCAAACATAAAATGTGTACACAAATAGAAGAATATCATTGTTACGAACCTGATTTGGTTCGTAATGGAATTAATCTTCTTAGAGGGAAGGTCAAGCTTCTAGGGAAGGACCGGTCCTCGCTTGTGATCAAAGCACAATTTCTAGGATAAAATTCGTTATTAATTTGGAAAAGACTACTTACACATTTTTTTTTTATAGAAAATCAACTTACCACTTCCTCTAAAACACCTACCTATGTCAATCTAGGTAACTCTTATCCCTAAGACTCCTATTCTAACCACAATTAGAGAAAAAATACCACAAAATATAAAATAATTTATTCTACATAAGTGGGACCTATCTAAGCACGTAACATTCCTCCTCCCTTGAAATCAACTTTATCCTCAAGGTTGAAGATTAAACTCTGGCCAGTTAATGAAAAATGAGATCTTGCACACTTTACGAAGTCTTACCTCTGCTCTTTTGTGGTTTCTTTCTCTCCCTTCATTCTTCTCTTCATCTTGCGATTAGTCTCCATTTCGTATGCCGTCATTAAGGGTTGAAACGGCTCTATTTTCAAATTGATCTCTTCATGTCATTCATCAACGTTCTAAACCTTCGTTGTGTTTTTGGAATGATTAGAACGTTGATGCACGGATGGTCGTGGGTGAGGATCTTTTTGACAACATTGACCAATTAGAGCAAAACAATAGAATTTCAGCGACAATCTTGTCAGAATTGACGACACCGATTATCATCAATGTCTTTTTTTTGTGACCTTTTGTCTTCTTTTTGACTTTTTTTTCTCTCTTCTTTTCTTTTCTTCTTTTTTCTTCTTTTTTTCCCCTTCTTGGAAAGCCTTCTCGACATTGCTCCTCCTGTACAAATTAAACTCTTCGCTTAGCTTCATAGACAAGGAGGTTCCTTTGGGTTTACGCCGAATGCCGATGCTATTCGATTGTAACTAGCACTTAGTGAAGCTAGATGCCTTTTTTTCTCTCTTATATTCTCCTCCCACAGATCCATTGTTCTTCCGATTTGCTCCTACACATGGTTAGATCGTGCTGCTCTGGTATCAAATGTTTAAGAACCCGATTTGGTTCGTAACGGAATTGATCTTCTTGGAGGAAAGATCAGCCTCTTAATCCGCTTCAAGGGAAGGGTCGGTGTCCTCCTTTGTACTCAAAACACAATTTTTAGATAAAATTCTTCATTAATTTGAAAAAGACCACTTACATATTATTTATAGAAATCAAATTACCACTTTCTCTAAAACACCAACTTAAGCCTATCTAGATAACTCTTATCCCTAAGACTCCTATCCTAACCACAATTAGGCAAAATATAATGTAATTTATTCTACCTAAGTGGGATCCATCTAAGCACGTAACAATCATCATCGAAATAAGACAGTGCAAATATAGCCTAACTAATTTTTTTATGTTGTAGATAAGTTGAGTAATCATGCTACAGTTCCACTTGATTGGAGGGCTTGGGACCAAGAGAAAAGTGCAGGTTTTCAGGGCTGTTTAGAAGTTGAGACTGACTATACCGACGATCTACATTGTCTTGGTTCCACACTAAATGGTCTTCCCATTCATAAGATTAAAACTTACAATAATCAACAATGTAGCTTCTTTGGGTGCCTAACTCTCAATCTTTTTTAGCTTTTTTCTTAAAAGTTGTGGAGGTATAAAGTGCTCCCTTTATCATACTAGTTTTCCATGATCTATAGGAGGAGGCACATTATAGATGAGGGTTAGGATCATCCTTCGGAGATTTTTATTTTATTTTTATTTTTATTTTTATTGAGGCTGGGGTGGGGGTGGGGGTGGCACGACAAATTAATAATTTGGATCATCTGAACATTTGTACCCCAATGTATTTTATTTGATGTACTTGCACATTAGTGCGGTCACCACCATATAAAAAATTCATTCATACCCATTTTCCAATGGTTTTTTGTCATTGGTAATGTTAAAACAATTTTGTCTGGTTATAATTTCGACGTCAATGCAAATAGGCAACAAGTATAGAAGCATTTTTTGAAAACTATTTTTGTTAAAGCCTCATATAATGTTGGAAAAGTATGATCAAATCATACATCAATTTTTTAAAGCTACAATTGAATGGTAATATGGGTTACACAGTGAATACTTTGGAAATACTATCAATACTAATGCCCTGTTCTTTTGGGATTATGACAACCGATTGTGACCTCCAATCTGATTATTGGACTCAAAATTAATGTAATTTTGAGTCCAATAATCACAATTGGCTGCAACAATCTCAAACGAAGAGGGCCTAAGAAAGAAGGTGAAGAAAGTGCAACACAAGTCACTATTCATTTTCTGCCGGAATGATATCTAGCCATCTAGTCAAAGCCTTGAAGAATCATACCAATTTTCTTAGAGATGAGAGAGAAAAGTACGGAATGTGGGCTGATGTTTAGTGAAAATACGGATTGCGGGCACCTTTTAAAACAAGAACAAAAAAAGGGCTGAACTTCAAAATCGGGTGGTCAAAAGACCCTGATACCCTTCTAACATCGACAGAGTTCTCATTTTTCATTGCTGCCTCTTATGGCCCAATTCACGAGGCTTCTTTTGGTTCATTTAAATGTGTATTTGACACGTGTTGGAAAACTTTTTGGAACCCCGACGTTATTGTACTTTTTAGAACACTGACGTTATCTTTTCTCACTTATCTTTTGGCTTAGAACGGTAGACATTATCTTTTCTCACTTATCTTTTCAACACGTGTCAAGCATCCATCCGTGTCTAGTTATTTCCGACGGCCAAGATAGAAATAATGGGTATGCCGGCGGAAAATAATGGGTATGCCGATGGAAATAATGGTTACAGAGAGGGAAATAATGGGTACGCCTGCAGAAATAATGTGTACACCGATGGAAATAATAGTTACAGAGAGGGAAATAATGGGTACACCGGCAGAAATAATGGGTACGAGAGGGGAATAATGGGTACCCCGGTGGAAATAATGGTTACGGAGAGGGGGAATAATGGGTACGCCGGCGAGTACGCCGGCAGAAATAATGGGTATGCTGATGGAAATAATGATTAGAGAGAGGAGAATACCCGTCGGCGGAAATAATGCATACGCCGATGAAAATAATGGTTACAGAGAGGGGAATAATGGGTACGCCGGCCGAAATAATGGGTACGCCAATGGAAATAATGGTTACAGAGAGGGAAATAATGGGTACGCCGGTGGAAATAATGGTTATAGAGAGCGGAATAATGGGTACGTCGGAGGAAATAATGGGTACGCCGATGGAAATAATGGTTACAAAGATGGGAATATGAATAATGGGTACGCCGGTAGAAATAATGGTTACTCCGGCGGAAATAATGGTTACAGAGAAGGGAATAATGGTTACAAAGAGAGGTATTATTAGAAGACGCCACCATTTCATATTGATGTCCACGTGTCGTGGATCTGACCGTCTATTCATAGTGGCGACGACCGAGATTTAAAGGAACCCAAGGACTCTGGGTTCATAGAAAAATTTCAATCCAAACCAAACCGACTATGTATAGAGCCGCTAGCATTCCAAAAAGTTTTTCAACACGTGTCAGGCATCCATCCGTCTCTAGGTATTTCCGACGGCCAAGATAGAAACGAACACAAGGTTATGCGACTTCTGTCGGTTCAAATACCAAAAGAACCAAAAGAACCTCGTGAAACATGCCAGTAATGAAAAAGGAGGTTGAATGATGTTTCTGTTGATGTCAGAAGGGTATCAGGGTCTTTTTCCACCCTGATTTTGAAGATTAGCCCGTTTTTTGTTCTTGTTTTAAAAGGTGCCCCCAATCCGTATTTCACTAAACATCGGCCCGCATTCCATACTTTTCTCAAGATGAGAACAAAATTAGACCTGGCAAAAAGTGACCCAGACCCGTGGGTCCACCCAGCCCGCCTGTAAATTACGGGTCCGGGTCACCAATCATTGACCCGTTTAAAATTGACCCGCGGGTCCACCGGGCCCGTCAAAACTGGGCCGGGCCGGGTGGACCCGTGGGTGCCCGCGGGTGCCCGCGGGTGCCTGTAGAGAAGTGCAAAAGGTTTTATTTTCACACCTTTTGATTTTTTCCCCGTAATTGTCATAATCTTTACCTTTTCTTTGTAGTTTTTTCAGTAATTGTCATATTTTAGTACATCACTTTCAGTTTTTTTTCTTAATTTTTCTACTTTGCTACCATTTTTCCGTAATTTCTCATTTAAAACTTAGTACCCATGATTATTATTTATTGCTAGCCACCTTTTCTCAATTCATACTCCTGCCCATCTTTGCACTTTACACCACGTCGACAATAAGACAAATCTCTCAAACAGTGAACATAAATGGTTGGTGAATGTGGCTAGCAAATCCCTATACAAACAAAAAAAATCTTAAAAAATATGTCAAAAACCCGGGTGACCCGCGGGTCGACCCGGCCCGTACGGGCCGGCTGCAGGTCCAAGCTTAGTGACCCGTAAAATTTTCCGGGTCATTTTGACCAGACCCGTTTGACCCGGACCTGTACGGGCGGGGTCAACCGGCCTGCCCGTTTGCCAGGTCTAAACACGATGTTGAAGATGGAGATTCTACATAGTGCAGATAATTTTGATATTTTATTTGTTTTTTGCTAATTTTAATTTGAGGGAGATTGTTGAGGTTAATAAATAAAAATTTATGTCTTTAAACTAACATCTTTACATTTCCCAACCGTATAATAAAGAACATCTTTTGTTGTATACTGTATTATCCAAGAGTTTATGGGAAACACAACAACTTGTTTAATAGATTCTTTGGAAAAGTAAAAGATTTGAGAAGTTGTGTCTACAAATATGTAGTATTTATGAGTAAAAAAAATAACAAGAGCACAACATACTTTAGGCCAACACAAATCAAATTTCATTACCCAAAAAAATGGCTTTATTTGGTAATCCATCCCCCCCCCCCCCCACTCTCCCCGCGCGGCGGATAAACAAAAGGTTACCTACAAGAGAGAGCTATGGTCGGAACGATTGTGCTGAACTTTGGCCCTCCATGGGCACCCGTACATCATTTTTCTAAAGAAAACCCATCAAAGTGTATCGAATGTACAAAAATGCTTAGCCAGTCGTTTCAACAAAAATAATGGTGGGAAAGTCATCCCTTACTAGGGCTGCAACTCGAGCCGGGTAAAACCCGACCCGCATCGACCCGACCCGAAAATAGCCTGGGTCGGGTTCGGGTCATGGGTTTCGGGTCGAGCCGGGTTCAGCTTTCAAAAGCCCAGCATGAATCTCGGGTCGAGCCGGGTTTGAAGGGGCCCGACCCGACCCGACCCGAGTTACATAAGTTATAGTATGTAAATTTTTTTCTATTGTTAGTTAAAAGTTAAAGGGATAATTACATTTACACCCCCTCTAGTTTCTGACACATCCACTTCGACCCCTATAGTTTAAAACGTGACAAATACACCCTTGTAGTTTCAATTTGTTTAAGGTGGGCCCCCTCAGCTGAAGGTTCGTCCATAGATTGAAGGGTTAGGATGATCCGATGGAGCTGATTTTTTGGGCACACCCTATCTATGTCAAGACCCATCAAATGAACGCTTTGGATCATCCAAACAATGTGGGACCACATTATTTGGATGATTTTTTGGTAGTGTTTGGATTCGGGTAGGGGCCCACATTATTTGGATGATCCAAAGCGTTCATTTGATGGGTCCTGACATAGATATGGTGTGCCCAAAAAATCAGCTCCATCGGATCATCCTAACCCTTCAATCTATGGACGAACCTTCAGCTGAGGGGGCAAACCTTAAACAAATTGAAACTACAGGGGTGTATTTGTCATGTTTAAAACTATAGGGGTGGAAGTGGATGTGTCAGAAACTAGAGGGGGTGTAAATGTAATTATCCCAAAGTTAAAAGTGAAAACCCACGCACCCACTGTTACTGTATGTGAGTGTAATTTCTGCTTCTATGAGTTGAGTTGATTCAGCATTGTTTGATTGTAATTACAACATTGTTTGATTACAGCATTGTTTGATTCAAGTGTGATGTGAGTGTAATTACATCATTGTTTGATTCAAGTGTAATGTGAGTGTAATTTCTGCTTCTATGAGTTGAGTTGCCTTGCCAAACAAGAATTTTCCTTAAAAATTTGCGTCAACGTGAAAAAACCCGACTCGACCCGAACCGACCCGAGATTTATCATGGGTAGGGCCGGGTTTGGGAATCGTGGGTTTTCCGAAAAAAAACCCGACCCCACCCGACCCGAGATATTTCTCGGGTAGGGTTGGGTTCTCCAAAACCCGACCCGCCCGACCCGAGTTGCAGCCCTATCCCTTACCATCTTTTGTTTCTTACATGCAAAGGTGGGAGCACAAAAGTGAAAAATCCCTAGCACTTTTAATTTTCCACCTTAGTGCCCCCAACTATGAGGCCCGGTTTGGATTACAATAATTTTTTTGGAAAAGTTCGGAAAAGAAAGAGTAATGCCAGGGAACCGGTTTTACAACCGAGCAAGAGACCCCAAACAGATGGGCTGTTGCCACCAAGGTTTTAAATTTTGGTTTCAGCATGAATTTCGGTCCTAACCGAAACTGAAATTTTTGCCGAAATTCTGCAATTTCGGCCAAATTATTTGGTAGAAAGGTATGAAATGTCGGTGTTTTTGGCCGAAATTTCAGCCGAAATTACCAAAATTCTGTAATTTCGGTAAATTCGGCTGAAATTCTGTAAACAAATAAAAAATAATATTTTAACTGAAATTTCCGAAATTTTGTACATTTCGCCCATTTAGGTTTAGGAACGTTTCGGTTTCGGTTTCGGTCATGACCAAAATCCGAAATTTCGGATTTCGGTCCGGTCCAAATTTAAAATCTAGGTTGCCACCACATCTCAAGATCTACACCCAGTCCTTTGGTTTAGGATAATTACCATCAAGCTGGTTTTTTTTGCACAAATGGCACATTCTCCTTGTTGGTTTCTCCCCCAGTGGTCTAATTCTGGTTGAGCATATCATTTCCTTCAATTTAGAATGATATCCCTCTAAGTAAGCCACAAGGGGGGTGTTGGACTTCATGGAACTCTTGGGGACTTGAGAAGTAACGTCTTAGACTTAGTCTCACCAGAGTTTTGGCTTACGCTCCGAAAACTTTAGTTAGTCGTGACTTGGGAGATCCGAGATTTAGCCCAGAGACTCACTCAAAATCCCATTCTCATCATAGAATGCTCACCTGAGATTCCTTCTCAAATGGGTAGTAAAACTTCAAAATTCTAATTGAGCAGCTCCTTCCCCTTGTGAAAAAAATATAAAAATAACTTTATCTCATGAAAAACTGAGAAAAATTAGAAAAAAATCCTAAAAAATGGAAAATATAAAAAAAACCTCTATCATGAGAAATGTCCAAAATACCCTTATCTCATGAAAAAGTAAGGAAAACAAAAAGGAAAAAGTTTCCTAAAAAGAAAGAAAATCCTAAAATAACTCTACGTCTTGCTCCATGCCATGGAAAATAACCAAAATACCCCCTTATCATGGAAAATGACCAACATACTCTATGTCATGGAAATTAATGAAAATTCCTTTATCGGATTGAAAATGACTAAAATACCCATACTACTGAAAAATGAGAAAAAAATCACAAAAAGCTTAAAAAGGAAAAAAAAATCTTAAAATGCCCATGTATCATGGAAAATAATCAAAATGCACTTTTCTCTTGAAAAATAACAAAAATAATCTTATCCCATGGAAAATAAGAAAAAAAATAGAAAAAAAAAATCCTAAAAGAGAAAACCTGAAAATACCCCTATGTCATGAAAAATAGCAAAAATGCCCTTATCTCATAAAAAATAATCAAAACAATCTTATCTCATGAAAAATGACCTTTTCTGATGATCAAAGTAGGCAAGTACAATAGGACCCACCTATAGACATGATATAAATCGTTCTTTTATTGGTACCCTCTATAGGTAGGCCCACAACTAGGGCTGCAACAGGGTCGGGTTGGGTCGGGTTTTGCAAAACCCTAGGCCAACCCTAGCTGCCATTATCTTAGCCCTGACCCGCCTTGACCCTGAGTCAGGGCCGAAAATCCTCAACCCAATGCCCGCCCTACAGGGTTCAGCCCAACCCTTGCCCGCCCTGATTGCCCTTGATTGGGCAGGGTCGGGCCTGGCTGGCCCTGCTTGGGTTGGACCGAGCCGAGCAATTATACATGTTTTATGTCTGTTTTATCGTCAAAAATCAAAATATTTCCACACAATCTATTATTCTAATTGATATATGATTTTTGGTGATAAATACATAACCAAAACCCAATAGATGGAGATATGAAAAACAGAAAGGCTCAAGGGTGCGCCGCGGGTAAAGTGTAAACAGGGTCGGGTCGGTCAGGGCGGGCCGGGGTAAAGTGTAAAGGGGGTCGGGTCCGCCCGGGGAATCAACCATGAACCCGATCCGACCCTGGCCAAAAAAATGTACCCAAACCCGTCCTCAGAGTCAGATTTTCCAACCCTGACGCTGTTCGGGCTCAGGGCGGGTCAGGGCCAAACTTGCACCCCTACCCACAACATTGGTTTATTTGGACCAACAACTGGGGCCACAGACTTCCATAGGGGAATGGTGAAAATTTGGAATGTAAGCTTTTTAAGAGTTTAAAGTCCCTCATTTCTTAACAAGTAATGTATGACTTCCAAGACTCGTGTCACTCTGGAGTTATGGTTGAGGAGTCCAAGACATTGCTAGAATTACCCAGTCCGTTGGACTTCGACCCACACAATCTCCAAAGTCCACTAGGGATTCAGAGTAAAATCATATAATTATGGTTAATTTAGAGGAGTGTCATCATAAATTGAATGTTTCTCCAAACAAAATTTTTGAATGTTTCTCCAAACAAAATTTGAATAGGGTTGGATCAAATTTTCTTTTTTATGTGAAAAGTAGGAAATTTTACAAATATTTTTCTTTTCCAAACTTTTCCAAAAAAATTCCACAATCCAAACAGATCCTAAGTGTATGTATCCCTTCCTTCTAAATCGTGGAAACAAAAAAAATTCCTAAGAAAACATAATCCTCGAGAAATATTTTTCTTGCAATCCAAATGATTTATGGATGGGCCATGCACCAAAATTCTCATCTATGGACTGTAATAAAAATTGATGTGCAAATCTGTAATTTAGGATGAGATAATACCTTATACGAAATTAATCTGGTAACTCCAAAAGCAGATTTCAACAGTAACAATTTTCTGCAATAATAAACTGTAAAGAAAGAACAAATCGTTAGATCACTTATCGAGTTGAGGCACGAAGAATCTTCGCTGTCCTTAAGGCAAATCTCGCCCCCACTATGACGAATCAACGGTGCAGATGGGCGTGACGGCGTATGCCTCCAGGATACAACAACTCTCGCTCCAGGGGTGTGCACTCACGCAGCCCGGATGCCTAACAACTTGCTTATATGTGCCAAAAGCCTTGATCAGAAAGGTTGGGGAAAACCAGAGAGAAGATAGCAGAAGAAGAATTCGTTCTATCTTTCTTTCTATCTCTGTAAAACCGTTTTTATAGAAAAATAAGAGACACGTTGGGATGAAACGTCGCACTCTTTTAGTGCGTGAGAGACGTTTCCCAAACGGTCACAAAACTAAGATTTAAGGAATCTCAAACGGTAAAAAGTATTAAATAATGATTAAAGAAAAAGAAAAGAAATAAAAGAAAATAAAAAGGCTTTGGGCCCACGCGCGCGGCCGGCCGAGCCGGGCGGCGCGCGTGTGTGGTAATACCAAAAGCCCACCGGACCCAAGTGGGTGATCCGTGCGCGTAGGATTCTCATGACCTCTTTCTCATTCACAAGACTAAGAGAGTGAAAGTATATATATGGCCACTCTCACCCTCTCACACTTCCCATCTAGGACTAAAGTTTTCTCATGGCTTTAGTCCTTTTGGAGGGAAGCTCTAACTTTGAGTGAGAAGCCCTAAAGCAAAAAGCAAACCAATGTAAAAGACTAAAAGCACCCCTTTGTAAGATTGAATTACAAAAAGACTTTTGCATAAAAAGTCAACAATCCCCCACTAATTCAAAATTACAAGAAATAAATCATAAATGTAAATAGATTTGATCAAGGCAAGATGTGTTATGCATCAGTAGAGGTGTCTTTTGGACTTGAACCTTTACTTAGTGCAGGTATATCGAGTTTATCAAGTACTTGGTGAATATACGTCTTGAACCAAGCACTTTTAGTAATAAACTGAAACAACATACCACACACACAACACAGAAGGCATAAGCAAGTTCATACGGTGTTGCACTTTTCGGCCATGTGCTATATCCTGATTTCATGAGAGCTCTAGAGAATTTAGCCCAATTCTCATAGGAAGCGGCCACACTTCCACACTCATATAGGTGTATCTATCAGGAGTGCCCTGTAACTACGCACCCCACTGACAATCAGCATGACAGCTAGTCAGCTATAGATAACATTAAGAGTCCTACAACTCATCCTCTTACCGTTACAGGTTGCACCCACACCATAGGGATAGGCTTAGTGAACTTAATTCACATACAACTTGGTGCAAAACAGATCACTCAAATAACTTGTTTTTCCCATTGAACCTACTTCTTGGGATCTCCAGTCAGATAGGTTGGGTTCCTGTTATAGGTGATCTAAACAGTGGGCTTCAGCCCCATCCCCCTCGATGTGCTTATGACTAAATTTTTATTTAGTCCTTTTGTAAGACAATCTGATATATTATCAATTGATCTTACAAAATCTATGGTTATCACTCCATTCTTCAACAACTGTCTTATGGAGTTATGCCTCCGACGAATGTGTCGTGATTTTCCATTATATACATTATTACCTGCTCTTCCAATAGCAGCTTGACAATCACAGTGGATTGTAATACCTGGTACTGGCTTATTCCAAAGTGGAATATCAGACAGAAGGTTTCTAAGCCATTCGGCTTCCTCACTTGCTTTCTCTAAAGCAATAAACTCAGACTCCATAGTGGATCTGGCTATACAAGTTTGCTTGGTAGACTTCCAAGAAACCGCTGCACTTCCTAGAGTGAAGACATATCCACTCCTAGATTTGGTCTCAAATCCAGATACCCAATTGGCATCGCTATACCCCTCTAGTACAACAGGATATTTAGAAAAATGCAAACCATAGTTTATGGTTCCTTTAAGATATTTCAATACTCTAATTAGTGCTTCCCAGTGATCACTATCAGGATTACTGGTATAGCTACTGAGTCTACCCACTGCATAGGCTATGTCTGGCCTAGTGCAGTTCATCAAATACATTAGACTCCCTATAACTCTAGAGTATTCAAGTGGATCTACTCCACTCCCTTTATTCTTACATAATCTTATACTAGAATCATATGGGGTAGCCACAGGTTTACAATCAAATTGATTAAACCTCCTTAATATTTTTTCTACATAATGAGACTGAGTTAAAATTATTTCTTCTGGGTTTCTATTTATTTTGATACCCAGGATTACATCTGCCTTTCCCAGATCTTTCATATCAAAATTATTTGATAAAAATTTCTTAGTGTCTTTAATTACACTTATGTCTGTTCCGATGATCAACATATCATCTACATACAGACAAACAATAACACCACCATCCCCACTAAATTTGCTATAAACACATTTATCTGATTCATTTATTATGAATCCATTTGATAGCATCACACTATCAAGCTTCTCATGCCATTGCTTTGGTGCTTGTTTTAAACCATATAGAGATTTTATAAGTTTGCATACCTTTTGCTCTTGGCCTTGGATTACAAAGCCTTCAGGTTGATCCATATAAATCTCTTCATCTAATTCACCATTCAGAAAGGCTGTTTTGACATCCATTTGATGGATTTCAAGGTTATAGATTGCAGCTATGGCAATAAGGATTCTAATAGTGGTTATCCTGGTTACAGGTGAGTAAGTGTCAAAAAAGTCCATTCCTTCCTTTTGCTTAAACCCTTTAGCTACTAGTTTAGCTTTGAACTTATCTATAGTTCCATCAGTTTTTAATTTCTTTCTAAAGATCCACTTGCAACCAATAGGTTTACAACCAGGAGGCAGATCTGTCAAGATCCATGTCCCATTACTCAAAATAGAGTCTATTTCACTCTTGACAGCTTCTTTCCAGAATGAAGAATCTGGAAGTGACATTGCCTCTTTATATGTTTTTGGATCTCCTTCTAGAAGATAGGCAATGAATTCTGGACCAAAGTTTTTCTCTACTCTTGCCCTTTTACTTCTTCTAGGCTCTACAGATTCCTCAGACACTTGATGCTCTTTTTCTATAGATTCAATGGGTCTTTTTAGTGTGTTCTCACTTAGACTAGTTTTATAAGGGAATATTGTTTCAAAGAATTCAGCATCTCTGGATTCAATTATGGTGTTAGGATGCATATCAACATGATCTGATCTATAGATTAAGAACCTATATGCACTACTGTTTTGTGCATATCCAATGAATGCACAATCAACAGTCTTAGGACCTAATTTAGTACTTTTAGGATCTGGAATCCTAACTTTAGCTAAGCACCCCCACACTTTAAGGTATTTAAAATGTGGTTTTCTATTCTTCCATAACTCGTAAGGAGTTTTGTCAGAATCTTTAAATGGAATTTTGTTTAGAATATAACAAGCAGAGAGAAGAGCCTCTCCCCATAGGTTCTGAGGTAAACCTGAACTCCCTAACATAGAGTTTACCATGTTCATTAAAGTTCTGTTTTTACGTTCAGCAACTCCATTTTGTTGTGGAGAGTAAGGTGCAGTTACTTGATAAATTATGCCATGAGATTCACAAAAAGCACTAAAATCATTAGAGGTGTACTCACCTCCTCTATCAGATCTTAGGATTTTGATCTTCTTTTCTAACTGATTCTCTACTTCAGATTTGAATGTAATGAATTTATCAAATGATTCATCTTTATATCTAATAAGATAAACAGTACAAAATCTAGAGAAATCATCTATAAATGTAATAAAATACCTTTTTCCTCCTCTAGTTAAAACATTATTTAAGTCACATACATCACTATGAATTAAACTAAGAAGTTCTGATTTTCTTTCTTCTACTCTATGAAAAGGCTTCTTAGAGTACTTTGATTGCACACAAATTTCGCATTTATCTACTATTAGATTACTTTTAGGAATTAGACCTATGGTCATCATTTTCTTTAAAGATGCATAGTTAACATGACCTAGCCTACCATGCCATAAACAAGAAGAATCAATAATATAAGCAGAAGAAGAAGATGCTTTATTCATAATGTTCTCAGATACATTCAGTTTGAATAAACCCTCACTGGAATAACCCTTCCCCACAAATTCACCATTCTTAGTAATGACAAATTTATCAGCCTCGAAAACTAGTTTAAAACCTTTCTTGATCAGAAGTGACCCAGACACCAGATTCTTTCTTATATCTGGTACGTGAAGGACATCACAGAGCTTCAGAACTTTTCCAGATGTAAGCTTCAATAGGACTGTTCCTTTACCCGCCACAGTAGATGATGACGAGTTTCCCATGAAAAGTTGCTCTCCATCCCCTACAAGCTCGTAGGAAGAAAATACACTTCTGTCACTACAGATGTGTTTGGTGGCACCAGTGTCCACCCACCAGTCATTCACGTTGCTAACCAGGTTCACTTCAGATACTACAGCCGACAGATATTGATCTTCAGCCATATTTGCCTGAGGCGCATTATTTCCTTGAGGGTTTTTCTTCTTGTCGTTTTTGCGACAGTTTTTAGCATAGTGACCTGCTTTCCCACACACAAAGCAGTTACCTTTCTTTTTCTTGAAGTCCTTATTATTTTTCTTGAAATTTCCTTTTCCAGATCCAGATCCAGGTTTAGAATAGATTTTCTTTCCAGATGAAGATTCAGTGAGATTTGCCTTAGAGTTAAACTCATAGGCCTTTGATTTCTGTTTTCTGAAACGGTTTTCCTCTTCAGTTCGAAGATATACAAATAGATCTTGAAGAGAAAAATCGTTTCTGTCATGCAGAAGGGTGTCTTGGAATTTCTCCCATGAAGGTGGTAATTTTTCAATGATTGCACCAATTTGGAGCTGTTCTTCTATTTTAATACCTCTAGCAAGAATATCAGAAACAATCAACTGGATCTCATTTACTTGATCCATAATAGATTTTCCATCTATCATCTGATATCGGAAATATTTTCCAATAAGATGTTTCTTAGAACCCGCGGCTTCAACCAGGTATTTCTGCTCTAGAGTTTCCCACAACTCTTTGGCAGACTCAATTCTGAAAAATACATCGAACAACTGATTACTGAGACAACTCAGTATATGGCCTTTACAGAGATAATTATCTCTTTTCCTTTTCTCAGAGAGATGGGTTCTTGCAGGTTCTTCCTCATCAGGTGATGGTTCAGGAGCATTCAAGATATAATCTAGGTTCAGAAAGGTCAGAAAGAATCGCATCTTTTCTTGCCATCTACCGAAATCCGATCCATCAAATTTTTCCGGTCTTTCGGTTTGGGAAGTCATGATGATTAATTTCCAATAATCGGAATCCCAAATTACAGATCACAGATCGTATAGATTTGCCTTAAGATTGTAATAAAAATTGATGTGCAAATCTGTAATTTAGGATGAGATAATACCTTATACGAAATTAATCTGGTAACTCCAAAAGCAGATTTCAACAGTAACAATTTTCTGCAATAATAAACTGTAAAGAAAGAACAAATCGTTAGATCACTTATCGAGTTGAGGCACGAAGAATCTTCGCTGTCCTTAAGGCAAATCTCGCCCCCACTATGACGAATCAACGGTGCAGATGGGCGTGACGGCGTATGCCTCCAGGATACAACAACTCTCGCTCCAGGGGTGTGCACTCACGCAGCCCGGATGCCTAACAACTTGCTTATATGTGCCAAAAGCCTTGATCAGAAAGGTTGGGGAAAACCAGAGAGAAGATAGCAGAAGAAGAATTCGTTCTATCTTTCTTTCTATCTCTGTAAAACCGTTTTTATAGAAAAATAAGAGACACGTTGGGATGAAACGTCGCACTCTTTTAGTGCGTGAGAGACGTTTCCCAAACGGTCACAAAACTAAGATTTAAGGAATCTCAAACGGTAAAAAGTATTAAATAATGATTAAAGAAAAAGAAAAGAAATAAAAGAAAATAAAAAGGCGTTGGGCCCACGCGCGCGGCCGAGCCGGGCCGGGCGGCGCGCGCGTGTGGTAATACCAAAAGCCCACCGGACCCAAGTGGGTGATCCGTGCGCGTAGGATTCTCATGACCTCTTTCTCATTCACAAGACTAAGAGAGTGAAAGTATATATATGGCCACTCTCACCCTCTCACACTTCCCATCTAGGACTAAAGTTTTCTCATGGCTTTAGTCCTTTTGGAGGGAAGCTCTAACTTTGAGTGAGAAGCCCTAAAGCAAAAAGCAAACCAATGTAAAAGACTAAAAGCACCCCTTTGTAAGATTGAATTACAAAAAGACTTTTGCATAAAAAGTCAACATGGACTATGGAGGAGTCTAAGCCTCCGATTTGTAGCCTTTGTGAATGTAGTTACAAAACAAAAAAGCAAGGGTCTGCAATCATCCTTTAAAAGGATCTCCCTCTCTCTTTTTCTCTCTCTCTCTCTCTCACTCATAAAGTCAGGAAAAGAGGGTATTGGAAAGATATTATTCAGATGGACCACTATGTCTGAAATGGCGACTAAAACATGAAAACCACAAAGATTTTGCAACATAATGTTGACGCTCTAATTTCACCACAGACAATTCTAGTTCAGATGAAGATCAATTTGTTCGTATTTGTTTAGATCTCAAAACTGAATGATTTGCGGTTACAAAGACTGAATGATTTGCAGTTACAAGAAGTTATTACATTTGAAATTTGAATAGAATGATTTGCAGTTACAAGAAGTTATTACATTTAAAATTTGAATAGGATGATCTGCAGTTAAAAGAAGTTATTACATTTTTGAAATTTGAATTTATAACGGTTGTAACTTCTTTGTTGTCTGTAATTATAAATACTCATTTGAGAGCAATAAGAAAAGGTCCATGATCATTTGCAGAAAATGCAATACGCTTGTTAATTTCATCTATCATTTATTGTATTTCGTAGGAGTAGTTCTAATTGTTAATTTCACTTTCAATCAATTTCCACCATTTGACCAATCTGAACACTTAGTGTGAGGATTTAGAACCGGGAAGATAATTTCTTCCTCCAATCGCCTGAGCAGATTGATTCGATTGGGGTCATTTGATCCCTGGCACGCCTGTCCATTTTTGCCATAAACATTTTGGCACGCCCGGTGGGACTCCTGGGTAATCATGGGGAGAAAAACCAGATTTGGTGGCTCTGAAGATAATGAGCCAGACAACGTGAGGCCTCTGGAAGATAGCAGGCCTAACAATGAACAAGTTCCTGGTGAAGAAAGGCTTTCTGAGTCAAGGCCAGAAGATGGAACTGGAGTCGTGGTTGAAACAAGACCACCAGATGCTGAGACCTCTGCAAGAAGGGAATCACTGGCCCAAAGAGGCCGAATCTCTTTAAGAACTGATTCGAGTACCACAGATTCGAGAAGGGAAGAATCATTTCCCCCAGGATGGAACGAGATAACGGCCAATTTCCGTGGACAACTAGAACACGAAATGGAGTTGTTCGCCCAGAGAATCGAAAGGGTCAACGGAGACACGTTCCAAAAGGTACTTGAAAGTAATAATAGTCAAAATGGTCTCCAAGGTAAAGACCTTAGGCAGGAATTTGTATCTTGTGTACAAAGGCTGACTAATGTTTTAGATAGAGACCCAACTCTCATTCAGAATTTTCAAACAGTACCTAATACGGTTGATAGGGCTATGCCTCCTGGCATGTACGCTATCCCGCCTAACGGCGGGACAAGTAGTCAAGCCCCTAGGCCGATCAATATAAATAATGGAGTTCCAACGATGGCCAATAATCAAAACAATCCATATGTTCCTCCAATTAATGGCCAAGGGATACCTCCTGTAAACAATCAGAGGATACCTCCTGTAAACAATCAGGGGATACCTCCTACGAGTAATCAAGGGATTCCTCCTGTTAATAATCAAGGGTTTCCCACTGTTAATGTAGGAAATCCCAATTATCCACCTCCTATGGGAAATCAAAATGTGCCTACTGGTTATCCACCCAATGTAGGACAACAAAATCAGAATTATGGTCCTAATCAAAACGGTCTTAACCAAAACTGGGGGCAACCCCAATTTGGCCAGAACCAATTTAATAGTTGGGGGCAACCTCACTTTGGGCCGAATTTAAATCAAAATCCGATTCCACACTGTGGAAATGTTAGTTATGGTCAAAACACACCGAATATATATAACTGGGGGCAAGACCCAGACCTAGCGATGAATCAACCTCTTAGGGATCAGATGGCAAATTTCATGCAAGACTATTTCGGTCTCTCAGTTAGACCGACAATGAAACCTATGTATAGAAAGCCATACCCTGAGTGGATTGACCGACTATACCCATTTCCCAGGAGTTATAAGGTTCCAGAATTCATAACCTTTTCAGGAGATGGAACCCAGTCAACCATAGAACATGTAGGCCGATTCACGGTCCAATGTGGTGACGTAAATGATTATGTAAGGTTGAGATTGTTTGGGAATTCCCTTACAAGTACAGCCTTTAATTGGTATGTGTCCTTACCACCAAACTCCATTCAGGAGTGGTCACAACTAGAGCGAATGTTTCACGCTCAATTTTATAGGACTGAACCTGAGGTTACTATGGCTGATTTGGCCAGAATTAAACAAATGCCTCAGGAAAGAGCAGAGGATTTTATAACCCGATTCAAAAGGGCAAGGAGTAAATGCTTTGTCCAACTCCCGGAAAAGGAATTTGTTAACATGGCTAGAAGCGGCCTAGCTTTTGAACTTAGAAAAAAGTTCGAGGATAGAGATTTCATTGATCTCTACCAGTTAGTATCCTGTGTGTCAAAATATGAGCAGTTGCTCAAAGAGGAAGAACAGAGGAGGAGTTCTTCCATGGGAACTTATTATAGGGACCCAAATGTAGAAGTACACATGGGAGAATTAGAACAGACCGAGTTTAATTCTGATGTCGAAGATTACGATATCAATATGGCCGAATTAATAGTAGGCAAACCTTACATTTGTAGGGCATTAGCAAGACCTGACCCTAATAATAGACCGAATACCACTAATAATAATGTGATGAGATTCAAAAATACGGTCAGAAGAAATCAACCTGAAAAACAGTATGCCTTCGATATTACGAAGGCCGATCAAATATTTGATCAACTGTTAAAAGATAAACAACTTAAATTATCTGAAGGCCATAAGTTACCTCTGGCCAATGAATTGCAAGGAAAGAGATATTGCAAGTGGCACAATGCATGGTCACATAACACTAATAATTGTGTTGTATTCCGTAATGTCTTGCAGGATGCCATAGAAAAGGAACGGCTAAAATTCCAAGAAAAGAAAAAGGGCGTAATGACTGTGGATCAAGATCCTTTCCCAAAAACGACCAATATCAATATGGTCAATCTTGATATGTCAAAGCTATCAAAAAGGTTCAAGTTGGTGCCGGATGATGCCTCGGAAAAGAAGCCAAGTGTTCATGACCGAATTGAGGCACCGCGAGTCAGAGACCGATTGCAGCCTCCAAGGAACTTCTCCCATTTATTCCCAAGACCCAAAGGGAAGATTAAGGTTGAATCTAACCAGTTATGTGTCAGATGTAAAGGAGAATTGGGACTGACCGAGGTAAAGCATACCAGGATCATACCTAAAGCTTTTTATCCTAGGAGCTTTCCTTACAGGGAGAAGCATCAAATGAGGACGTTTGGTACGATTTTATGGCCAGACCGACATCAGGAGGAAGCATCGTCATCAACCTCCAGGCCGAAAACATTCAAAGTACCCAAAACACCTGCTGAACAATGGTATGAGCATTCTTATCAACCTCCTGAATTCTATGACTTGCCACCATATCATTTGATGACCAAGACACAAAGGAGGAAGTGGCAAAGGTTCAACCAATTCAAGAGGAAGACTGTCAATAAAGACCGTTTTTTGGTCTCATCTCGACCTAATCAGTGGATAAGAAGGATTGAACAACCTATAGAAGCAGGGGAGAAAGGGAAAGTTGTGGCAGACATGAAATTGGCCTCAGAAAAGTCCAGGCTGCAGTTGAAGTCAGAGTCCGAGTTCCCAGCTCTTAAGAATGCTGTAAAAGAGCAGAATACAAAGCAACAGATTCATCCAGCCAAGAGCATTCAAAGCACGGTCAAGAGTAAGGCCGAGTCTGTTCCATTGAAGCCTAAATCTGAGGTTAGTGTGGTTAAGCAGCAAACGATCCAAAGTGTAGTAAAGAGAGATTGTAAGACAGAAGCTGCAAAGCCTACAACAGGAAAAGATGAAGATGATGATGATGATTTAGACTATGAGGATAGTGAAGGTGATCATGAAATGGAGGAAGTTGAATTATTCAAGTTTGGATCATTGCCTTCAAAGGTCTCCACAAATTATCTCTTACCGTTAATTTTCGGTCCTAGAGATGATCAGCCTGTTGGTATGGAAGATGATATTGAAGAACAAAGTCTTCCAGTTGCTGAGATAGTAGCCCAAGTCCATCAGACAGAGGCCGAATCTCAGAATCATCAGTTAGAGGCCGAATCATCAAGTAATCAGGTTCAAGTGGAGTTGTTTCAAGAGATTGTTGAGAGCGGTCCAAGTTCAAAGGTGACAAGGAGTCTTGTGGATCGAATCACTTTTAAGAAGCCACCTCTGGAGATGACTCAGCACCTTCGACCCCTTTATATCAGAGCTATTATGGATGGAGTTCCAATAATCAGAGTCCTAATAGATAATGGGGCTGCAGTCAACATTTTGCCAACCAGGATGCTAAAGAAGTTGGTAAAATCTGAGAAGGAATTAATTCCTTCTGATATTATAGTGACCGGTTTTGATGGGGCTGTTGCCCATGCAAAAGGGGTAATACCTGTAGATCTGACCGTAGGAAGTAAGAAATCAGTCACGGCTTTCTTTGTGGTGGACGGCCCCACAACATACAACGCTCTACTTGGACGTGATTGGATCCATTCAAATAGGGTCATACCTTCATCTCTCCATCAGTTCTTAGTCATGTGGAATGATAAGAACGAAGTTGAAATGGTAGTTGCTGATAACAGGCCGTTTACAGTGAGTGCTAATGCAGCCGAGGCTCAGTTGTATGATGAGCAATACGGGCCAGTTAGATTCACCGGTACAGATGAAGAAGGTAGGCCAACAGAAGTATCGGCTTTAGTCCAAGACGGTGGGTCAGTACAGAGAAGCCTGGAAGCAATAGTTGAGGCTTTGAGACCATCAATGGTTCATATTGATGGTCGGTCTACCACTCTAAATGACTGATTCCTCCAAAGAGGAAAGAATGACCGCAATTACGGTCTTAATGAGAAAGTTGTTCATCTACTCAAAACAGAAAAGGGAATACTTTAAAAATCGATCGAACATTAATGCGGCTGATTGTATCTTTGAAGATGATGACGACCGACCTCCAGTCATAGCAAGGGAGTTCAAGGTATTACCTCCCATTTCATCTAGTATAGACCGAAATACCGATGTCCAGGATCCACTGTTGGAAATCAACCTTGGGAGCGAAGAGGATAAACGACCTACGTTTATCAGTGAGCTTTTGGATCCTGAAATGCAAGCAAATCTTGTTGCACTGTTACATGAGTACAAAGACTGTTTTGCATGGGATTATGAGGAGATGCCCGGTCTAGCGAGGGAATTAGTCGAACATAGGTTACCGGTTAAAGGAGAATTTCGGCCCTATAAACAAGCACCTAGGAGGATGACAGATGACATCATGCCTAAGATCAAAGAAGAGATAGAGCGATTGCTTCAAGCTAAGTTCATCAGAATAGCCAGGTATGTAGAATGGCTTTCAAATATAGTTCCTGTAGTTAAAAAGAACGGTAAATTACGTATATGTATAGACTTTAGGAATTTAAACTTAGCAACTCCCAAGGATGAATACCCTATGCCAGTGGCCGATATATTAGTTGATGCGGCCTCGGGTCATCAAATATTATCTTTTATGGATGGATATTCCGGTTATAATCAGATATATATAGCCGAAGAAGATGTCCATAAGACCGCATTTAGGTGCCCACGTTCTTTAGGAACCTTTGAATGGGTAGTGATGCCTTTCGGCCTTAAGAATGCCGGTGCTACCTATCAACGGGCAATGAATGCAATCTTCCATGACCTGATAGGAAACATGTTGGAAGTATATATAGATGACATTGTAGTCAAGTCTGACACAAGTCCACATCACTTGGCCGATCTAAGAAGGTCGTTTGAAAGGATGAGACTTCATAAACTGAAGTTAAATCCTCTAAAATGTGCCTTTGGGGTTTCGGCTGGTAATTTCCTGGGTTTCCTTGTTCATCAGCGAGGAATTCAGGTCGATAAAAATAAAACAAAGGCAATAATAAATGCTAAACCTCCCAGAAATAAGAAAGAACTGCAGAGTTTTCTCGGCCAGATTAATTTCTTACGCCGTTTTATATCTAACTGTGCAGGAAAGACGCAATCGTTCTCCCCTCTACTGAAATTACGGTCTGAGGAAAGTTTCGTATGGGAAGACCAACACCAAAAAGCCTTTGAAGCCATCAAGGATTACTTGGCTCGGCCACCGGTGTTGATTTCCCCAAAGAAAGGAGAACCCTTAAAGCTATACATCTCGGCGGCTGATGCGTCGATTGGGAGCCTATTAGCCCAGGACAATGAATTCGGTTTTGAACAGGCCGTTTATTATTTAAGTAGGACTTTAAATGATGCCGAGAGAAAATATTCGGCCATTGAAAAGCTGTGTTTAGCTTTGTATTTTTCATGTATTAAGCTAAGATATTATTTACTTCCCGTATTAGTATATTTGGTCTGTAAAACTGATTTGATCAAATATATGCTAAATAAGCCTATATTAAGAAATAAAATAGGCCGTTGGGTAATCGCCCTTTCTGAATTCAGTTTGCAATATGTTCCTCAAAAATCAGTTAAAGGTCAAGCGTTGGCCGATTTTTTAGCTGATCACCCATGTTTTGATATTCCAGAGGAGATACTATATTCCGTTCAGACTATAGATATCTTACCTTGGACTTTAATGTTTGATGGGTCTAAAAATGAGAATGGAGCAGGTGCAGGAATTATATTAATATCTCCCATCGGTCTTAAATTGCAATTTTCATTTCAATTGGACTTTCCATGTTCAAATAATCAGGCCGAATATGAAGCTTTAATAATCGGCCTTGAATTGTTAATTGAAATGAAAGTAAAATCGGTCAAGATAATAGGTGATTCCCAATTAGTTGTCAAACAGTTGAATGGGGAGTATCGATGTTTAAATCAAACATTGACCGATTATCATGATATGGCAATTAAATTGTTAGATACGTTTGCAGATGTGGTGATAGAATTTACACCACGTATTAATAATCATGAAGCAAACGAAATGGCTCAACTAGCATCCGGTCTAAAAATTCCAGAAGGCATGATAGAACGAGTTATTACTGTTCAAAAGAAGCATTTACCTTCTGTGTTTGACCGAAAAGAATCAGTTGAGATTATGCTATCAGATACTTCTATAGAAACTGATTGGAGGTTACCAATCATTCAGTTTCTCAACAAGCCTAATATAAGGGTAGACCGAAAAATAAAACTTAGGTCATTGAAATATATTTTAATGGACGGTCAACTTTATAGGAGAAACTTAGATGGTTTGCTATTAAAATGTCTTAATAAACACGAAGCCTTGCTTGTTATGGCCGAAGTCCATGAAGGGATATGTGGAGCCCATCAAGCAGGTATTAAAATGAGATGGCTAATTAGCAGACATGGTTATTACTGGCCCAACATACAGGCCGATTGTGTTAAATATGCTAAAGGGTGTGAAGCTTGTCAAAAACATGGTCCTATACAAAGGGTACCAGCCAAGGAATTACAGCCAATAATTAAACCATGGCCATTTCGGGGTTGGGCTATGGACCTTATTGGTAAAATTTATCCTCCATCATCCAAACAACACACTTTTGTGTTAGTGGCTACAGATTATTTTACAAAATGGGCAGAGGCCATCCCCTTAAAAACGGCCAATCAACAGGCCGTGATTAAAACCATCAAAGAAAATATTATTCATAGATTCGGTCTTCCAGAAACAATAACGACCGATCAGGGATCAATATTTGATGGTGAGGAAATTAAGGAGTTTGCCAATACCTATGGTTTTAAGATTGTGCATTCAACTCCTTACTACGCACAAGCTAATGGCCAAGCTGAATCATCCAATAAGACTTTGAAAAACATCATCCAAAAAATGATTGATGATAATCCAAGGTCATGGCATGAGGTGTTGTCTGAAGCCTTATGGGCTTATAGAACATCCCAGAAGACGGCAACAGGTATGACACCATTCAGTTTAACATACGGTCATGATGCCGTTTTACCAATGGAAGTAACAGTCAAGTCATTGAGGGTGGCTTATCAAAACAACCTAACTGGTGAAGATTTTAATGAGGCCATGATGATCGAATTAGAAGACTTAGATGAAGTCCGATTAATGGCTTTAGACCGTTTAGTTATGCATAAGAAAAAGGTAATGCGGTCTTACAATAAAAAGGTAAAGCCAAAGAATTTTGAGGAAGGTGAGTTGGTTTGGAAACTCATTTTACCTATTGGAGTGAACGATCCTAAATATGGTAAATGGTCTCCCAATTGGGAAGGACCGTTTGTTATACATAGGATTTTGAAAGGTGGTGCTTATCATTTGAAAGGAATGAATGGCCGATTACATCCAAGATCGATTAACGGTCGTTATCTTAAGCCCTACTATCCTACTGTGTGGGATATGAGAGGAGAATGATAAGTGCATAGTTAGACCGATATTATTATTACGGTCAAACAATCATGGCATAAAGTCCTCAACTGAAGAGTCTGATGAGGTAACTGAAAGGATATACCATCAGGTTTCAGATACGTGTCAGACCGTAATCTTAAGACCATTTTTACCACTGGTCAGATCGATTGACAGGGGGATTAACACACACCTCAGCATTAGCATCATGCAGAGCTGTATGGGGGGCATTGTTGACGCTCTAATTTCACCACAGACAATTCTAGTTCAGATGAAGATCAATTTGTTCGTATTTGTTTAGATCTCAAAACTGAATGATTTGCGGTTACAAAGACTGAATGATTTGCAGTTACAAGAAGTTATTACATTTGAAATTTGAATAGAATGATTTGCAGTTACAAGAAGTTATTACATTTAAAATTTGAATAGGATGATCTGCAGTTAAAAGAAGTTATTACATTTTTGAAATTTGAATTTATAACGGTTGTAACTTCTTTGTTGTCTGTAATTATAAATACTCATTTGAGAGCAATAAGAAAAGGTCCATGATCATTTGCAGAAAATGCAATACGCTTGTTAATTTCATCTATCATTTATTGTATTTCGTAGGAGTAGTTCTAATTGTTAATTTCACTTTCAATCAATTTCCACCATTTGACCAATCTGAACACTTAGTGTGAGGATTTAGAACCGGGAAGATAATTTCTTCCTCCAATCGCCTGAGCAGATTGATTCGATTGGGGTCATTTGATCCCTGGCACGCCTGTCCATTTTTGCCATAAACACATAAATAACTATACAAGACACCTTATAAATGTTCCATTAAAGGATTACGGAGTTCTCCATTGGGAAGAATCTCAAAGGACCCAAGTGAAGAAATGGGGTCTTTAAATTTTTTGAGCCCCTCTTTCTTCTACCCATCAAACCCAAATAAGGAAAGAAAAGAAGGGTATGAAAAAAAATGTCATGCAGAACCCCCCTTGAAGATGAGAAAATTGAGTGTTTCCAAACAGAAATAAATGAAAGTTCCCTCTGTATGTGTGAAGAATCCACCGAAATTTGAGCCCACAACACATTGCCATCCGGACCCATAAATCATGTCGAATTCCTGCAAAGATTTTTTACAGGAAAATGGAAGAGCATGAAATAAATAATTAAAGGAGATAGAAACGGAGTTGGCTTTTGTTGGTTTATGATAATTACCTTTTTGATGTGAGCAGAAATACTTTTGCAGTCATAGACATCAAAGAGATCAAGAGCTTGAGAAGCAGAGGCCATGGCCTGGAGTTGCATCTTCATAGGCATGTCTGTCTCTTGGACTAGAGCTTTGCCTTCCAACATTTTTTCCCCTCAAATTCACCTTTTCCTCTCTAAATCAGAAATTTAAGCACATACTCAGAAAAGATCTCTCTAAATCAGAAATTTAAGCACAAACCCAGAAAGGATCTCTCTCTCTCTCTCTCTCTCTCTCTCCAATATATAAGAAAAAAATACAAGCTTTGTTCAGTTCCAAGTGCAAGGGAAACCTCGAAGGATTTAATGAGGGTGAAAACTTCCAGATTGGCACAGAATCCAACGGCTCTCTTTTCTCTCACATTGCCATTTCGAAAGGCCAATAATGGTGGCGTAATGGTACTGAGGCAGAAGATAAAGGAGGGCTTTAATTAATAAAAAAATGTAAATAAATTTTCTATTCACACGATGCAGATGTGGCTCTTTGACTGCTCAATTATCACTGCTCAATTATCAATGAAAGTATTGGACAGAAGATAAAGCAGGGTTTTAATTAACAAAAAAATTGATAGCAAATTTCTATTTACATGACTCAGATATGGCTCTTTTACTGCTAATTATCAATGGAAGTATTGCAAATGCCAAAAATGCCAGCTCAATAGTTATCAAACAAACATGGTGGCCGATAGTTCCACTCCATTTTTTTTTCTTTAAGCCCTGTTTGGATTGCAGGAATTTCCTGAAAATGTTTGGAAAGAAAAAATATTTCTAGAATTTCCTAATGTTTTTTTACCCATGAAAAAAGATAATTTGAATCAACCACTTCTTTGGTAGGTAAGCTAGGAATCCTCACGGTTGAGGAGCAGAGCCTTAACCAATTGAGCTAGAGGCTTGGCCCCAATTTGAACCAACCCTACACAATTTTTACTTAATGGGACCTTCAATTTATGATAATATATCTCTAAATTAACCAGTCATATCATTTCCCTCTGCTGGAAAAAGTTGCCTTATTTTCCACCCACATGATTTGCTTGGGTGGGAAGGCAAGAAGGGAAAAAGGGAAAGTATCTTATTTTTCTTGTTTTATTCATTTTTGGTTGATATGCCAAAATAGCAAGTGTTGCTTTTAGGCTTTTTAGAAAACCTAAGTACAAAAGTGAAGACGTGAGTGTCTCTTGTGTGGCTAGCGAAAGACAGTGAAAAAGAGAGGAGAGAGAAAAAGAGAAGAGAAAGTTAGGTTTTCTTCTTGGGTTTTTCTCTTGTGGGTTTCTTTCAGGTTTTCTCTTGTACGGTCTTGGTTTGGGAAGCAAGAAAAGATTTGCGGGTTTTGCGTTTTGGTTTAAATCCATTGTAATCCTTGTATATTGTTTTTCTCATAGTGGATGATCGTGTTTCTCGCCTGTGGAGTTGGCTTGGCCGAACCACGTAAAATCTTGGTGTTCATCTTGTGGCTTGTTTGTTTTATTTTTCTTTTCCGTTTAATTTGTGCACGATTGGATCAATTTACCCACGGGTTTACTCAACAAGTGGTATCAAAGCTCAGGTGGAGCGACCATCAAGACCAGGTAGAGTGATCGTGGGTGTTGTGGTTGGATTACAGTTAAGGCGATCTTTGGGAGTAGAAAGATTGTCCAAGAAAGATTCTCGTTCGAGGTGGAGCGCTACACTGTGAAGTGCGGAGTAATCCACGATGGCGGTAAAATTGATTTCTACCCAGTTCAACATTGACAGATTTGACGGAAAGGGCAGTTTCACCCTATGACAGATGAGGGTGAAGGACATCCTAGTTCAACACACCTTGGCTAAGGTATTGAAGGGAAAGGATGGGAAGTCGGAGAAGATGGCGGATGCCGAGTGGGAAGACATTGAGTCGAAGGCGGTCAGCACGATTCGACTATGTTGGCAGATAACGTTATGGAAGAGGAAGATGCGCCTAAATTATGGGAGAAGTTGGAAAATCTTTATATGTCAAAAAGCTTGGCCACCCGGTTGTATCTTAAGTGTCAATTGTACAGGCTGAAGATGCAGGAAGGCAGGGATCTTCTGGAACACATTACGGTGTTCGACAGGCTTGTGGATCAATTCCACAAGGTTGATGAAAAGTTGAAGGAAGAAGACAAGGCCCTTTTGCTTCTTACTTCGTTTCCTGATTCGTATGACAACCTGGTGACGACTTTGTTGTATGATAAGGATATAATAAAGTTAGAGGAAGTCACGACATCGCTCTTATCAAATGAGATGCAAAAGAAACCTGTTCTTGGTGCAAGTGAAGAGCATGGGTTGGTTGTTTATGGTGGGAATCAAAGAGGAAGGTCGTCTGACAGGAGATCTAGAAAAGGCAGGTCAAGATCCAGGGTCGGCGGAAAGGGCGTGCAATGTTACCGCTGCAAGGAATATGGCCACATCAAGTGGGATTGTCCAAAGTGAGCTGACTAGGCGGACCATGGTGCTATGAATACTGTGGTGGTGGTAACGGATGAGCAGAGCGAAGAGTTTTGAGATGTTCTCACAGTCTCCACGGGTAATCACACTTCCTCTCATGATAAGTGGATTTTAGATTCAGGGTGCTCTGTTCATGTATGCTCCAGGAGAGAATATTTAATAAGTTCCATGAGATAAGGGCGGGTGTAGTGTCCTTAGGTGACGGGTCTACTTGTGACATCACGAGAGTGGGAACAGTGAAGATCAAGATGTTCGATGAAGTGGTTCGTACTTGGGTGGTGTGGCGTATGTCCCAAAGATACGGAAGAATCTAGTATCACTTGGATAGTTGGACTCTAGAGGTTGCAGGATTTCAACTGCAGGTGGAGCTATGAAAATCACACGCGACTGTATGGTTCCGATGAAAGGAGAGAAGTGTGGTGGTTTATATCGTCTGGTCGGGGACACGGTGACTAGTGTTCCTAAGATCTCGATGGCTAGTTGGAAATGGGTGGTAGCACGTGCACGCATAGGGTCTCTTTTGCAGTTGGTGCAGAGACGGGTTTTCAGGTTGCCGACAATGGTGAGAGGATGACAGTACCTGCGTTGTGGAAGATGGATCGAGATCCCTCTCCAGGATTGACTGGATGAGTCAACGGGTTGGCAGCTACACATGTGCATTGGCCGTGTTGATCGAATCGGACGGAGTCAGAACTAAGGTGATTCGAGGGTGTTTAGATGGTACTTCAGAAGGCCAATGGTGGTTTGCAGCGATAGCGGACCGGTGGAGAAATCAACGAAAAATCTTCAGGTGGCTAGGAAATAAGCCAAGGTGGAGATTGTTGGGAAAGTTGCCTTATTTTTCACCCACATGATATGCTTGGGTGGGAAGGCAAGAAGACAAAAAGGGAAAGTATCTTATTTCTCTTATTTTATTCCTTTTTGGTTGATATGCCAAAATAGCAAGTGTTGCTTTTAGGATTCTTAGAAAACCTAAGTATAAAAGTGAAGACGTGAGTGTCTCTTGTGTGGCTAGAGAAAGATAGGAGAGAGAAAAAGAAGAGAAAGTAGGCTTTTCATCTTAGGTTTTTCTCTTGGGTTTTCTTCTTGGGTTTTTCTCTTGTGGGTTTCTCAGGTTTTCTCTTGTACGGTCTTGGTTTGCGAAGCAAGGAAAGGGTTGCGGGTTTTGGGTTAAATCCATTGTAATCCTTGTATATTATTTTTGTCATAGTGGAAGATTGTGTTTCTCGCCCGTGGAGAAGGATTGGCCGAACCACATAAAATCTTGGTGTTCATATTGTGGCTTGTTTGTTTTATTTTTCTTTTCCGTTTAATTTGTGCACGATCGGATCGATTTGCCCGGCGGGTTTTCTCAACACCCTCTACATGATAGAACGAAAAGAAATTAAAAAGAAAGATTTTAGGATGATCTAATGGGGCTGATTTTTGGGACACACCCTATCCATGGAAGGGCCTTCCAAATGAATGCTTGTGATCCCTTAAAAATGTTGGCCCCCAACCTGTTGCTTCACTAGAGTGCAGGTAACTTATCTGCACTCTTATGCAGGAACACTTTATTTTATATATGAGAAAAGTGTTTCTAGTCTGCCGACTATAGATCATTCTCTAGTCCGGACACCAAAAAACATGGGTCCCACCTTATTTGGGTGATGCAAAGCATTCATTTGATGGGCCCTGACATAGAGAGAGTGTCCACAAAAAATCAGCTCTATAGGATCATCCCAACCCTGTGATTTGTGGAGCTTAAAATGGACGGCTATAAATATGCACAAATCTATCCATTTTTTAGCTCCACAAATGGAAGGGTTAAGATGATCCTATGAAGTTGATTTTTTGTGGACACCCTATCTATGATGGAGCCTATCAAATGAATGCTTTAGATCACCACAATAAATGTGGGACCCAAGTGTTTTTGGTCGCCGGACTAGAGAATTATCACTAGTCGGCAGACTAGAAACACTTTTCTCTCTCTCTCTCTCTCTATATATATATATATATATATATATATATATATATATATATATATATATATATCGACACTTAATTTTGTCAAGGTGGTACTAATGATAGATTATCGCGAGGAAGAGTCTCATGACGAGTCCCATAGCACATGTTCCTTTTCTCGCAATCTCTCTCTAGGTTATTGAAACAAGAAAATACTTCTCAAAAAATGACTTTATCCCAGAGATGCAACAACAACCTGTCTTTACACAACACCCGCCTTTTACGGCACAAAAAAGGCCGTTTTCACATGGCATTTCAGCTAAGAAGTCAACTTTGAGTAAAAAACATCCGGTTTTACCCAAAAACACTTCATATCCCAAAAACTAGCGATATTAGACTCGTTGGAATCTCCCCAGAACGAGGAATCTAACGGATTTGACTGCACGTGATTTGGAGACCAAACGGAGGAATTACGGCCCGCCGAAATTCCCCAAAAGAGATGAAAAATCATATTTTTCAAGACAAGAAGAGACAAAAAATCACATTTTTGGAGACCAGAAAAGTAAAAAATCACATTTTTTGAGACCAGAAAAAGACGAAAATCACGTTATTCGAGATTAGAAAAGACAAAAAATCACATTTTTCAAGGCTAGAAAAGACGAAAAATCACGTTTTCTGAAATTTTTTGGAACTTACAAAAATACCCCTTCCCAAATCCTAAAAATAGGGGGGTAAGTGTAAAATCATATTTGAATTTTTCCAGAGAGAGATTTTATCTTATGATGTTATTTCTCAGAGAGATTTTTCTTCTGGTTTTAGTTCAAAAATCCCTTTCTGATCTTCAGGAAACCCTAGTTTCTTTACTTGAGAGAAAAATAATAGAGAAATTCTTAAGTAGCTCACACTGGGAGTCGGCATTCTGCTGAATTTTTGAAGGCTTGGAGCGACATCCTTCAAATAGCGTCGTTATTCTGCCTAATTTCGGAGAACTTTTGGGCTATTTTTCCATAATAACGCCATTGTTCTGCCAAAATATCGACAAACTCGGAGCCTCTTTATCCTAATAGCGCCGTTTTTCTGCTGAAATCTCGATAAACTCGAAGCCCCTTTATCCGAATAGCGCCGTTGTTCTACCGAAATCTTGACAACCTCGGAGCCCCTTCGTCCAAATAGTGCAGTTGTTCTGCCAAATTTTCGGAGACCCAAGGCTCTATTGTCCAACTAGCGCCGTTACGATGCCGGTTTCTTAGCAAGCGTCCTCGCTCCTCTTGTAAATTTATATTTATTTCCCAGTTTTCTAGGCTTCTGTTATAAAATCCGGGTAGTAACTAGAGCTTGGTCCTGATCGGTGGCGTTTGGGATGTCATTACCCGAATTGTTGTTTGTTACGGTTCCATTTGACGTGAAAGCACCACCTCTTTGCACGTCGCCCTTGTGGTGGCATTAAAACGATGATGTATTGAACTTCTCGCTGCACCAGGGTCTCATCGTAAGGGTTGTTCAAGCACTTCGGCAAAAGGGACCTTCAAGCCTTCATCACAATGTATAAGCACATCATACGCACGTAGATGTATACCATGCCCACATGGGGCATGCTGAGGTTAGAGTTAGGCAAAGCCAAAACCTATTACTCTCGAGAGATGTGAGCATGTTCCCAATTAGGAATGCACTAAACCTCTGGCCCACATAGGGCATGTCCAGTGAGTCTAGAAAGGTGTCCCTGGATTGCCTCAATTTTTGCTAGGGATTTCATCACCCTAGCTCGATGTGCATCGGTCGTAGTTCATTTTTACCCAAACTAGGGGTTATTCCAAACCTTTTGTCTTGTCCAGAGTCATGGTTGCAAACCCATACCATCACTTTCCTTGGATAAACGACCATATGACCTTGGAGGAATGTCCGTCTTATGGTTAACACGCTTAACCAAAAGACCCACATTCTCGTTCCATCTTTCAAACATAAAGGTCATTGTTTCTCTTTGAAATCTTGACCCCTCATTCATCTTTCGTCCTTACCATCTTGGTCACAGCCTCATCAGGCTGTATTGTTTAACAAGTATGGACCCGTCTTGACCATCGTTATGGTCAAAACGGCGGAGCTTTGCTCGAATAAATCTATCTTTCCACATAAATGTAGACGTGTCCTGACCAACCTGGTTACAACCTTTTCAGCTTTCTCTTTAAAAAAAAAGTCTAGACCCGTCTTGAACATCATTATGGTCAAAGTGGAGGAGCTCTGCTCAAATAAATCTATCTTTTCATATAAAGATAGACATGTCCTGACCATCCTGGTCACAGCCTTTTTGGGCTCTACTTTTGAAAAGAGTTTAGACCCGTCCTGACCATCATTATGGTCAAAGCGGCGGAGCACTGCTCAAATAAATCTATCTTTCCATATAAAGATAGACATGTCCTGTTCATCCTGGTCACAGCCTCTTTCGGCTCTACTTTTCAAAAAGTGTTTAGAACCATCTGTGGGACCCGATCCCGCGAGAGGGTCGCGAGCGCGCGATGAACTACGCTCTCTCTTGGTCTCTCGTACCCACGCAAATGGCATGTGCTTTTTATTATTGATTTTAACTACCCAACCAAGTAGGCAGCAACCAAGCCATAGGGTGCAAACAAACGTGCAACCCAGTACCCATAAGGGCAAGGGTAAGCCATCGAGCCTAGCAAGGTGTGATTTAATTCATCTTTTCCGTGAAGTTGGGATCACTAAGGCAATCCGAATTCCACGCAAAAAAGAGTTACAGAGTCGCCACCTAGATGAGGGATCTAGGACCCATAATTGACCAGAAATCTAGACTTGTTACCTGGTTACGAGAATGGAATGTATGGAGAGTTACCACCACATGCACCATTCCTGCCCGATAATCGGTCTTCAATTCCAAAAGTTAACTCTTTTGAATTTCTTTTAAATGGCTCATTTAACTCTATATTAATGTGCGAACTACGTGACATGCATCATAAGATCTAATTTCAATGTATTCCCTAATGTGTGTCTTGATTTTCTTAACTTGTTTGAATTCAATCTAAGTGAAAGTTCTCCTAAAATTCTAATTTGAGGGAAATCCTATATATTTTAATTAAGAATTTATCAAAAAACTAATATACAAAACCCCACCATTTGTGTGTGGGGCCGACTCGTGATTGGTATGCCATCATTCACCCAAGCTGCCTACGTACCCAAGCCTCACTGGGATCAGAGTCGATGTAGTTCGGTGCACCTGAACTAAGCTACTTATGCCTAACTCATCTAGGACACCAATCTGGATTGGGTTGACTGTTTCAACAGTTTTAAGAGAAATTATTTAGTTCAAGTTGAAGATTTTATTATCCTAAGACTTCATCTAAGATGCTGCATGGTCCTAGCTAAGTGCAAGACATCCCTTACACTAATGCAGGTTAACCTACATCCTAGGTAACTAGGCTTATCAAATAGGAAAAAGGGATAAGTAGTGTGACTAGATCTATGACTCAATTGCTAGCAATAGCAATCGGTCGTGATGAGGATGAACTCCCTAACTCTAGGACACCCTAAAACCTAGAGCACAACATGACACAAGTGTTCCTAAATGGGGCTCTAATGGTTCTTACGATGGAAACCGCAATCCAACGGTTCCGAAAGACATGAGGTAAATTGATTCAATTTGTTAAAGTTAATGATTTTCAGATTTCAATGATTTTCGGTTCCTAAACATCTAAGGAATACCAAAGGCTCTATGGTTCGCAAGCTTCAGCCTTGAATCGCAACCATGGAAGGGAATCGTGCTCTCAACCCTCGTATAATTTAGCACGTAAGTAATAGTATATTATTGCCTGGCATATTTCTCAGGATTTCGGTGGACAGTGAACCTCGGAGCCAACAACATACTATAATTTTTGCACTTCAATTATGAAGGATCGATCGCAATTAGTATACGATTATAGTTGCGATCTCGGCAGCTAAACTATCCTAGCATGTTATTTTACAAAGGAAATCTATTACTCTTAAGATTTCTGTTTCAGATGGCTTAGCGATTGAATACATGATGAAAAGTTAGAGTTCTCTAAAAATTTTCAAGGTGCTTTGAATTGATTTGGATTTTTAAATGAATTTATCACAATTGGATTAGATTAATGATTTTACAAAGGAGCCTATAGCTAATTAAGTTATCTGTTCCAAAAACTTTAGGATATGATGTTTTCTTTCAAAATATATTCTGCTTGAATTTTTCATGATTTTAGAGATTGAAATTCAATTTTTAATTGATTTTCCACTTTAGGGTCAGATTGATGACATTACACTAACAAATATAGCAACTTAATTCCAAATCCAACCACCCTTTTACTAGACCAGTCTCGGACACACATAAAATTATGAGAAAACTTTCATACATTATTTTGATAAATGTCTATTTTAACAGATATATTTATGTTCTGGTCAGAGCAATAAAACATTAATAACAAATATTAAAGTATGCCCAAAATTCCCGAGCAATTGACAATATGATTCTGACTGGTAAATTCATCTTGCTACCAAATTTCAACTTTTAAGGAGTTTATTTAATGATATGTCCTTCATATACATGAAAATCAGTGATTTTATCAAAACAATTCTATTAAAAATAATAAATAAACTCCAAATCTTTTGACAATTTTTGTATGATATTCAAACAATAAAAATATTTTGAGGACCAAAGTTCAATCAGTTTTGAATTGTTTTGTTATATGAACGATTTTTAGAACCATCAAAATCCTATTTTCGAGTATTATTTAAACGAATTTTTGAGCCATCAAAACAAATGAAATCTACCAAAATTTTTAGATTTTTAGTGTTCTTTTAACATCATTAAGACTCAGAAAATATAGCTTCGCGAAAAAACCTTGGTTTTAAAATACTCACTTTGTAAAACGATTCAAAAGCCACTAGATATCCCAATCGGTTTAACGCCCAATTTTCTCATATAACGATTCCTTTTTTTTTTTTACCAAAATTGATAATCAAATAAACAGACCCACCAAAATCATATTACATCATGCATGGTAGCTTTTACGAAAATCATGAAGAAAACAAAGAAGAAACGGCCCTAAGCATGCTTTTCTACCTTTGATATTATAAAAATGGAGGAACCTACCGTTGATCGCGCTCCTTGTCTCTAAGGTGCGTAAATCCGAGGTATACGCTTTGTCGCACCCTTTTATACGCTTTAGAAAACCCCTTTGATGAAGTTGTGAACCGAAGCTATGTGCGAAGACCCGCAGAAAGATCGCTGACTCGGCACGACGGAGAAATAACACCACCAAGAGAGAATGAGTGAATCTCTTTTTTCCTTTTTTCGCCATATAATAGAGAAGGTTGCACTTATGAGAGGATTCGAGAGAGAGAGAGAGAGAGAGAGAGAGAGAGAGAGAGAGGGAGAGAGAGAGAGAGAGAGAGAGAGAGAGAGAGAAGGTCAGAGTAAGAGAGGGTTGCAAGAAAATCTATTTAGCCTTCTCCTAGGGTTGGATGAAAATTCCCTGACGAATTATGCTTTGGGTTTATGATAGCTTGGATAAGAATATGATGGGAGGGGTAGGAAATGATGACCACATGATATAGGGATAGAACGGTTATGGAGTTTTGGATGGGTATCGATGGTGGGAATATTAGATACATGGATATGACATGAGGGTGTGGTTGAATGGATAGATGATGGGGGTGTATTCCCTATAGAGAATGGGTCAGCTAGGCTATGGAAGATAGGTGGCTCGGTCCAAAAAAATCCAATCCGTGAGAGAGCTGCTTGGTTTTCTTTTATAATGGGGACAGAGAATTGCTAATATCAATTAAAGAAAGTGGGTTTTTTTATTTACCTAAAAATTGCCGAACATATGAGGGAGAATAACTTGCTATCTAAAAAGTTGCACAAGATTTCCACCAAAGATATTACCAAATTTGTTAGTATCCAAAATTACCAAAATCCAACAAATCTTAGCTAAGTCAATCGGCCCAAAAAAAAAATCAAGATTGCCCTTTTAGAGAGTGATAGCAGCATAAGATAGATGAAAGAAAGCAACTTGCCTTTCTTACACAGGTTTTCCAACGAAAAACCGTGTGGGACTTCCATACAAGGAAATTACTAAATTGAGTCTCATTATTCTTAGAAGAAATTACAAATTTCTTATGGCTCCTTTCTAATAAAAGGTTCAACGTGGCTGCAATTATCCATTCCATGCAATGGCAGTCAAAGATCCATCCGGCGCGCTCGTTTAGCTTAGAATATTGCATCCAAACCATCCATATATAAAAATCAACAGTTCCAAACATAGTAAGTCCCACTTGAAGTTAATTGAATGTATTCCAATTTCGAACACAGGGTGAGCCCATTTGAATTGACAGAAAATTCTTACAGAATGAAAGTATATGAAATTTGGCGGGCCCGCTTGATTGGGTTGAAAGTTTCTAATTGGATTCGAAAACTTAATTTGATGGGCCTGCTAGTTTCAATTTGAAACTCCATTATAAAAATTGATAAGCACACTTGTCGCCAAAATTACACTTCTTGGACGAAATTAGGATTTATAAAATATAGTGGGTCCCACACGAGATTACTTTCACTCCTTTTATACATGTATTAGAAAGTATGGAAAGATAGTAAGATTCTCAAATAACATCAGCTTTCTAATATGACAAAGAGAGAGAGTGCAACAATTCCAAGAACGGGATAATTCCAAAAGTGGTGCCCGACCCAATTCGTAAGAAGTTTTTGTCAATTCTATCCACTAGAATAAAGCCCTTCAAGGGCGCTTGATTCTTTATCCAATGGCTTAGATAAGAGCTCTTCTTTGAATTGGTGGACTCCTCTTAAAGTGGGCCCCATCCTATGGACAAATTCTCAGGCCCCATCTTAAAGTGGGCCCCAACTCTTTAAACGAATTCTCAAATTCCTTCCTTCTTCAAAATGTGCTATTCATTTCTATCCATTAGACGATCCGAACCGTACAATTGTCGGGTTGCGATGTGAATTGATTGTGCATCTCTAAATAATTTCCATAGGACGATCTACATCGTTCATTTTATGGAACACAATGTCCATTGGTTGCGCCCGCAAATTATCTCCATAATATGATCTAGACCGTCCGAACGGCGGGCTACTATTCAAATAAGTTATACCTCAAAATAATTCACACTAGAATGATCTCAACCATACATTGATGGGTACCACATAGAGCTGGCCGAACATGTATTCCTTCTCCACACAGAAGTCCTCTTTAAATTTAATATACTATTTGAGCTAGGAATGAGGCTCATAATGATATTGCATGCATGGTGTACGTAGGGCTTTTATTACCCTTTGCATGCAAACCAAACTAGTAACCTGTTCACGCTATGGATAGAACCCAAGATGAGCAACAATAATGCCATGTAGGCTAATAGACCCCACTTATAAGCGTGGCCGAGCTCATGTTCTCCCTTGTACTGAAACATGTATTTGGGCTCACTAAACCAATTCCATAATTTGATGTTTTCACACTCTAGTGGGCCCTCTTTTTAATCCATCAAGCTAGATGATCCGAACCACTCAATTTATGATCCAAAATATAAATCGCTTGTATCCGCAAATCATTTCTATGGGCTGATTCGAGCCATCCATTTGATAGGGCCGCGGCGCAAACAAGTTGCGCCCCTTAAATTATGCCTATAGGGTGATCGAAACATTTTATTTAAAGGGGCATAGCGCAAATGAGTTCTATATCTAGAAATTAACACCTTGGGACGATCCAAACCATTTATTGGCTCCAAATAAGTTCAAGACTCATTCTTTTTATTAAAAACAATGCAGGGCACACTAGCTTGCTCAAAATGTTCAATGCGGGCCCACCAAATGGGTCCAAATTCTTTCTAGTTTAGATTCTTGTGAATAACCCTTCACAACACTTAGCGGAAAAATGCGAAACATGGCTAAAATGACCGAGAAGATTGAGAAAATATAAGAGACGGATATGAAAATGGAAAACACTGGAAAACCGATAGAAAAACAATAACCTTTTTGTTGATTAAAGCGGAGCAAAATTGGGGTGTCTATAGATGCCCCTCTTTGGTAGAGATGACGTAGTAATTGAATACCAAAGCAAAAGTGACAACACCATTTTGCGCAGCATTTTGGCAACAAAGAACTCTCTAGACAAATTTGCAACATAAATTCTAAATGCTTTCTAATGCAAAACCTTAGATGAAGTCCTAGAATTAGAATGCTATCAATGATCATTTACTCTAAACACCATGAGGTGGTAGTTTAGAATAATGGAGAACTAAATTCCATCTAAGAACGAAAATCACGTAACTTAGAGTGAAAGATAATCATGATGTGGCGTCGCTTTTAGACGGACAATGAAGGAATGGGAGATCATTTTCGAATGAATTTTGAAAGGAAGGGGATACTGTTTTCGAACAAGCTCAGAGAAATTAGAGAATTAGCCTATTCACGAGTGAGACAGGGGCTAATGGATTTAAGATTGGATTTGACAATTGAGAATGAGACTGGAAATGACAATTTTAAAAACTGGATGACTCGATTACTGGAGAATTAGAGGCTTAAGGACTTGAGAACCGGAGAACTGAGAAACCGAATAATCAAACAATGGGTGGACTGGAGAATTGGAAGACTGGATAACTTGAAACTGGAGAATTGAAGATTTGATGAACTGAAGAATTGGAAAACTGGAGAAGTAGAAAATTTAGGGACTGGATATTTGCAAAGCTGAAAAATTGGAGAACTGGATGATTAAGGGACTCAATAGTCGGATAACTGGAGAATTAAAGAACTGAGAAGTTAAAGAGCTAGTTCACTGGGAATTGTAGAACTTGATTACTGGAAAACTGGAGAGTCAAAAATTGATAATTGGTGAACCGGGGATTAGATTGGATTGACATTTTGATTGATTCAATTGGGATTGGAATTTGATCACTGGATGTTAGGACTGGAAACTGAAAACTGGAATCTTGATCTAAACATCGGGAACCGGGACTCTAGAACGAAGACATACCAGATACTAGAATTAGAGTACTGAAACACTGGATTTTCGGACAGTGGAACTGGGTGTTGGAATTGGAGTGTCAAAATACTGGGAACAGGAATACGAGTACTGGAAAATTGAACACTGGAATACTGGTGATAGGGATACTGGACACTAGAACTGTGATACTGGAATATTGGATACTGGAACTGGAGACTAGAACTGGCATAGTGAAATACTGGAATACTGGAATTGAAACTGGATACTGGATGCTGGAACTGGAATACTGGAATTGAAACAGAATACTGGATGCTGGAACTGGAATACTGGAATTGAAACTGAATATTGGATGCTGGAACTGGAATACTAGAATACTGGATATTGGAACTAGAATACTAGAATACTGGATACTAGAACTGGAATATTGGAATACTGGATACTGGAACTGGAACTGGAATATTGGATATTGGATTCTTCTTTTGACAAGTACAAAGAAAGTCTCACTGGCTCAACCACCATTGCATCCAAGGCTCTTCCAAGCTTATGGTGCCTTTCTAGGGTACGATCTTCTTATGGGAACTGGGCTTACTGATGTTTATGCTTCAGGACTCTTTCTGAATTGATTTTTGCTTAAATTGGATCATTTTCACTTGATTCCTAAAGTCCTTCCCTCAGGATTAGCATGACTTCGGCGTAGTTATAGGGAGCTAGCTACACCGGGCCTCTTTCACCAAGACAGTCGCAACATTTGACTAACTGGACAATGATCGACTCTACCCAAAAGGGAAAAATGGTAAACACACTATTTGAGGAACGGGAAGTTTCTGAAAGAATGAGCTAAAACGAACATGAATGGATTGACTGGACTGATACAGAATGATGCTCCTGACTTAATTAACATTTTGTTTGGTAAGTCTAGCCTTTCAAAGAGTAGTTTCTCAATCGATAAACACTGAACTTCTTCTTTAAAACGGCAAAGCCTCAAGTAGTTGATTACAACTCATTCGATTGCTTGGTTTCAACGCCCCCAATTTCTAGGATGACACTTGAATTCGCTTGAACTTATTTTCGATCTTCAGTCTTAATACCAGCTGTAGCATTCTTATAATGATTCTCTTATTGTGACCAAGCCACCTCTTCAGGATTTTTAACATGGCGGACCGTGCTAGCCTTAACTTTTGCCTGAATCGTCCTTTCAGATTCTCAACTCAACAGGCTATCCCCTTAGCTTTTGCCTAAGCCGCCCTTTCCGGTTTTCAACTTAGCAGGGGAATGATCTTAAATTTTGCCTAGACCACCCTTTCAGGTTTTCAGTCTAGCAGATCTTCAAACTCCGTTCTTTTTTTTTCTTTTTCACTTTTTGTGTTTCGGGACCTAGATCATTAATTCTGAACACCGGAAGGACTTTATAGGTAGGATAGGGCTTTTCAAAGAATGGCTTAAGGTTCAACAAAGATTTCGACCGAACCTGTGAACAGGTTGCCTACGTATCCCAGAGTAGGAATAAGGTCGTACGTAGTTCAGGGCGAATGCCCCTAGTTTGAAGATAAATTGTTTGAAGGTTAATTGATTTTTCTTTTCTTCTTTCTTTCTGGAATGATTGACTTTTCTTCTTTTGGAACTTGTCCCTCTTTTTTTTTTGGAACGATTGAATTTCTTTTCTTTTTTTTTTGAATCGACCGAACTCGGTTTAACCGAGCTGTCTACGTACCCCAGTGTAGGGATCGGGTTTAGCGTAGTTCCGGGCGGATGCCCCTAGTTTGATGAATTTTCAAGAAAATTTCATTCAGGCTCGATGGGTTTGCAAACCGGTATTCTTTTGACGTTGGGTTATGATTTTGGAATTTATTCGGCCAAAGGAGGCCTTCCGATATTCAGATTGGGAATCGATCTAGGTTACTAGAGTCCCTCTGATACGGATTATTTATTTATTATTATTATTATTATTTCACGAAGTTTGACGGTATTTCCCGATAAGAGATAATGATTATTCTTCCTTCTGGATATTGATAAGTAATTTGACTTTGAGAGTGCATACTGGTTTTCGGACATCATTTCATCCTTGAATCGGTGGCTCTTGATATTTTGATGATCGCTCTGAGATGATTGCTCTTGCACTTTTCATATTGAATTTGATGGCTTTACATTATCACTGGTGAAACCTGTGACCGGGGCCATTGACTGGAGATATGGAAGTTGTTTCGAATCCATGCCCCTTGTATAGCATGTGCTATTCACTTCATTCTTTTTGAACCTTCTATCTGGGTCTTTCTCCTGGCATTAATGGTAGCGCTTACTGGATCATCTCTTTATTCTCGAAATGGGTTTATCAATTCCTCACACTCTAATGTATTTCCAATAGGCGTTCACTGAATCAAAGTTTCAATGCCAATGTTTATCATTTTAATTTTCTTTTTGAGAAGCTGAGCTCGGCGCTCCTCCTCTTGTTTGAGCATATGCTGCAACTCAAGAGGAGTTTCGTCGGCATCTTCTTTCTCATTCGAGGAGGGAGTATTATTCTCATTGTTTATTAAAGTTAGAAGCACACGTTGGAATGTATAGAGAAAGCAAGTTTCATTGAGTTGAAAATGCCTACATCTGATAAGACTTATCCTGAACAGACTCAAGATTTACATTCTTGACTCAAAAATAAAAGTAAGAAAAGACTCAACTGGACTAGAAATTTATTCAAACTTTTAGAAGATTGCACTCGATAACTGGACTCGACATCGTGACTGGACTTAATTAAAATAACAAAAGGACTAAGACTGCTACAACTGTCTGGCTTTGGAGGCCCGACGAAAGTCAGTTCATATCTAGTATTCTCAATTTCTGATTCTTCTTCACTGCACCTGGACCTGTGCTTCTTTGAACCCTCAGTTATCTAAGCATTGCGATCGGCTGGCGGCAGTACTGCATGATTCGGATAGGCTAATTTCTTTCATCAATCAACTTTTGGATCCTAAATTTTAAGGCAATGCAATTATCAGTAAGGTGGCCATGGCCTCTATGGTATTCACAATACTGGTCCATTCTCCAATTTGCTGGTAAAGGATTAGGAGGAGCCCTAATACCGGGTAGGATAATGTGACCTGAAGCTAACCCTTGCTGCAAAATGACTGATGCTAGAAACGAGAGAGGAGTAAATTCCTTCTTGAGTGCTTGCTTAGGTGTAGCCGTTAACTGATTGTATTCGAATACCATAGGATTTTGTAGCTCCTTGATATTTTTTGAAGTAAAATTGCCCCTGTTATAAGCCTCATGTGTTATGGCCACTTTGCTTTCCTGACCTATGGAGATTGGGTTCAATATATTCCGACCCATCATTGTACATTGCTGGTCGTGATTATCGTGAGACTTTCTCTTCATTTGCTCAAACCACGGTTTGCGGTCATCAGGAAAGGATGGAGTTTCGCCGCTTGACAAAAGATTTTGAGGGTCGAGGAGCTCCATGTCTATAAGGTTTTGAATATCATATTTCAAACTGAGGCATTTATCAGTAGCATGACCAGGACGTAAATGGTAATCACAAAATTCTTTCATTTGTAAGGTCCTGGGACTGGGAAGAGGATTAGGAACAGGCTCTGGTCCCAATAGTGTTATCATTCTTTCCTTGAGCAACCATTTCAAAGCATCAGGTCGCGAGATCGGCAAGTCGGTGAATTCTTTTTTAGGAATCTCAGATGGAGGTTCTTGGTCATACTAAAGAATTAAGGGCCCAACAGAATCCTGCTGGTGCTGAGAGACAGAGTTCCTGGTAACAACATCCTGGACTTTGGTATTTTTGTCAGCGAAATGTTCAGAACTTTGGGACTGGCAATACCAGGTTTGCATTTGTTGCTTCATCTGATGAACTTCTTCTGTTAGCACATCCATTTGTCCAGAGATGTTCACAATTAGTTCTTCCGAACCCATAACCATGGAGAGGCTCGGATCTTTGCCCTTAGAAACAACAGTGGTTGGACCAAATTTCTCAGTAAGTTGAGCTTTGATGAATTGATTTCTTCCTTCAATTCCGTCATCTGTTGAATGAGCTGGGTCAAGGCTTCCATGATGTAAGAGAGTTGTGGATTTTTCATAGAGTCTGCCATGAGTATGGAAGGAGAGGATTAGAGACGCTTCCAAAGAAAATGGGGAATTAGCTTCCTCACTGACCGCGAATAGATTCAAACCCAAGAAGCTTTCCTGGATTTTCAGTTGTGAACAGTCCTGACATGGAAACAATAAGAACGGTATATGAGCTTGACATTCAAGGAGTGTTCATTCTCAATGACTGAAAAAAATATTACCCATTTAAGCAAGTAATTGGGACAATAGAATGAATCCTAAAGGACCAAGACATGACAATGATGACAGATTCGTATAGGGAAATGCCCCTAGTTCAAGGATTATGAGAGTGAACTCTGAAGGGCTTAGCAAAATAATCTCGAAAAATGTAGCCCCTAAAGGAAGAAGAGACCAAGGGTACAAGTATGATTAGATCATCAAGATTGCACAATCAAATGATTGAAACACAATTCATGCCAATTGAGAAAGGGAATGAAGATATAATCGAATCACACAAGAGGCGAATGATAGACACATGATCAAAAGATTAGATGAGATTACATAAGATACTTTCAACGGGTACATCAAGAATAACTAATCCTATGAGATCGTAGGAAAGATGGGATTTATATCCTAACCCCAAAGGAAAAGCTTTTTAATCTTCGTACATTTTAACAGTGTTACCTGAAGGCATCAAACCATAATCCTAATCTAGCGGAGTGGAGAGAGAATCTCGACTCATGACTTTGTTTGTGTACCTAAAGACTGATCGTAGCCATTGGAAGATGGACTACGGCCTAATCTACACACAAATGGGTAGGATATCCTAAGCTAGGCTCACACACGTGTGTTCGTATACTACACGCATGTGTGGGTTAATCTAGGGGTAAGGCCAAGAGTTCCCATAGTGTGAATCCGTGTTCGATATACTGTACCACTGTCCGGCGTATCAGTACGTGAACAAGAGATCCGTTTACGCACCATAAAGGTACTAGGCTAAGAGTGGAATGCTTCTCTAGCACAGAGGCACCAGGTGATGAAATCTCAGTCAACCAAGCTAGATAACACTCCGAGTTCCAAAAATAGGATGTGTGTGCATGTGAGATGCAAGGGTTTAGATGCAAGTGATGTAAGTGTGTGCATTATGTTTACGCAATCTATGATGCCTTCAGGTTTTGTTAGATTAAGTTTGACTATTATGTAATGAGAAAGTAAACAAACTAATCTACCAAGCATATAAGAGATAGATTTTTTATGAGCCAGTTAAATTAAATTCAAATGAGTTATCCTTTGAAGTTTTAATGAAGTTAGGTGGTCCCCAGCAGAGTCGCCAAACTGTGGGACCTGATCCCGCGAGATGGTCGAGAGCGCGCGATGCGCTACGCTCTCTCTTGGTTTCTCGTACCCACGCGAATGACATGTACTTTTTATTATTGATTTTAACTACACAACCAAGTAGGCATCAACCAAGCCATAGGGTGCAAACAAACGTTCAACCCAGTACCCATAAGGGCAGGGGTAAGCCGCCGAGCCTAGCAATGTGTGATTTAATTCATCTTTTCCGTGAACTTGGGATCACTAAGGCAATCCGAATTTCACGCAAAAGAGAGTGACAGAGTCGCCACCTAAATGAGGGATCTAGGACCCATAATTGACCAGAAATCTAGACTCGTTACCTGGTTACGAGAATGGAAGGTATGGGAAGTTACCACCACATGCACCATTCCTGCCCGATAATCGGTCTTCAATTCCAAAAGTTAATGCTTTTGAATTTCTTTTAAATGGCTCATTTAACTCTATATTAATGTGTGAACTACGTGACATGCATCCTAAGATCTAATTTCAATGTATTCCCTAATGTGTGTCTTGATTTTTTTAATTTGTTTGAATTCAATCTAAGTGAAAGTTCTACAATTCTAATTTGAGGGAAATCCTATATATTTTAATTAAGAATTTATCAAAAAACTAATATACAAAACCCCACCATTTGTGTGTGGGGCCGACTCGTGATTGGTATGCCATCAAACATCCAAGCTGCCTACGTACCCAAGCCTCACTGGGATCAGAGTCGACGTAGTTCGGTGCACTTGAACTAAGCTACTTATGCTAACTCTTCTATGATACCAATCTGGACTGGGTTGACTGTTTCAACAGTTTTAAGAGAAATTATTGAGTTCAAGTTGAAGATTTTATTATCCTAGGACTTCATCTAAGATGCTACATGGTCCTAACTAAGTGCAAGACATCCCTTACAGTAATGCAGGTTAACCTACATCCTAGGAAACTAGGCTTATCCTATGGGAAAAAGGGATAAGTAGTGTGACTAGATCTATGACTCAATTGCTAATAATAGCAATCGATCGTGATGAGGCTGAACTCCCTAAGTCTAGGACACCCTAAAACCTAGAACACAACATGACACAAGTGTTCCTAAATGGGGCTCTAATGGTTCTTACGATGGAAACCGCAATCCAACAGTTCCGAAAGACATGAGATAAATTGATTCAATTTGTTGAAGTTAATGATTTTCAGATTTCAAGGATTTTCGGTTCCTAAACATCTAAGGAATACCAAAGGCTCTATGGTTCGCAAGCTTCAGCCTTGAATCGCAACCATGGAAGGGAATCGTGCTCTCAACCCTCGTATAATTTAGCACGTAAGTTATAGTATATTATTGCCTGGCATATTTCTCAGAATTTTAGTGGACAGTGAACCTCGGAGCCAACAACATACTATAATTTTCGCACTTCATTTATGAATGATCGATCGCAATTAGTATACGATTATGGTTGCGATCTCGGTAGCTAAACTATCATAGCATGTTATTTTACAAAGAAAATCTATTACTCCTAAGATTTCTGTTACAGATGGCTTAGCGATTGAAAACATGATGAAAGTTAGAGTTCTCTAAAAATTTTCAAGGTGCTTTGAATTGATTTGGATGTTTAAATGAATTTATCACAATTGGATCATATTAATGATTTTACAAAGGAGCCTATAGCTAATTACGTTATCTGTTCCATAAACTTTAGGATATGATGTTTTCTTTCAGAATAGATTCTTCTTGAATTTTTCATGATTTTATAGATTGAAATTCAATTTTTAATTGATTTTCCACTTTCGGGTCAGATTGATGACATTACACTAAAAAATATAGTAACTTAATTCGAAATCCAGCCACACTTTTACTAGACCATTCTCAGACACGTATAAAATTATGAGAAAACTTTCAGACATTATTTCGATAATTGTCTATTTTTAACAAATATATCTATGTTCTAATCAGAGCAATAAAAAATCAATAAAAGATATTAAAATAGTCCCAAAATTCCCGACCAATTCACAATGTGATTTTGACTGGTAAATTCATCTTTCTACCAACTTTCATATTTTATGGAGTTTATTTAATGATATGTCCTTCATATACATGAAAATCAGTGATTTTATCAAAACAATTCTAGTAAAAATAATAAATAAACTCCAAATCTTTTGACAATTTTTATATGATATTTAAACATTAAAAATATTTTGAGGACCAAAGTTCAATCAGTTTTGAATTGTTTTGTTATATGAACAATTTTTAGAACCATCAAAATCCTATTTTCGGGTGTTATTTAAACGAATTTTTGAGCCATCAAAACAAATGAAATCTATCGGAATTTTTAGATTTTTGGTTTTCTTTTAACCTCATTAAGACTCAGAAAACATAGCTTCGTGAAAAAACCTCGGTTTTAAAATACTCACTTTGTAAAACGATTCAAAAGCCACTAGATATCCCAATCGGTTTAACGCCCAATTTTCTCATATAACGATTCCTTTTTTTTTACCAAAATTGATAATCAAATAAACTGACCCACCAAAATCATATTACATCATGCATGGTAGCTTTTATGAAAATCATGAAGAAAACAAAGAAGAAACGGCCCTAAGCATACTTTTCTACATTTGATATTATAAAAATGGAGGAACCTACCGTTGATCGCGATCCTTGTCTCTAGGGTGCGTAAATCCGAGGTATACGCTTTGTCGCACCCTTTTATACGCTTTAGAAAACCCCTTTGATGAAGTTGTGAACCGAAGCTATGTGCGAAGACCCGCAGAAAGATCGCTGACTCGGCACAATGGAGAAATAACACCACCAAGAGAGAATGAGTGAATCTCTTTTTTCCTTTGTCACCATATAATAGAGAAGGTTGCACTTATGAGAGGATTCAAGAGAGAGAGAGAGAGAGAGAGAGAGAGAGAGAGAGAGAGAGAGAGAAGGTTCTGAGAGTAAGAGAGGGTTGCTTTGGGTTTATGATAGCTTGGATAAGAATATGATGGGAGGGGTAGGAAATGATGACCACATGCTATGGGGACATAACTGTTATGGAGTTTTGGATGGGTATCGATGGTGGGAATATTAGATACATGGATATGACATGAGGGTGTGGTTGAATTGATGGATGATGGGGTGTATTCCCTATAGAGAATGGGTCAGCTAGGCTATGGAAGATAGGTGGCTCGGTCCAAAACAATCTAATCCGTGAGAGAGCTGCTTGGTTTTCTTTTATAATGGGGAGAGAGAATTGCTAATATCAATTAAAGAAAGTGGGATTTTTTATTTACCTAAAAATTGCCGAACATATGAGGGAGAATAACTTGCTTTCTAAAAAGTTGCACAAGATTTCCACCAAAGATATTACCAAATTTGTTAGTATCCAAAATTACCAAAATCCAACAAATCCTAGCCAAGTCAATCAAGATTGCCCTTTTAGAGAGTGATAGCAGCATAAGATAGATGAAAGAAAGCAACTTGCCTTTCTTACACAGGTTTTCCAATGAAAAACCGTGTGGGACTCCCATACAAAGAAATTACTAAATTGAGTCTCATTATTCTTAGAAGAAATTACAAATTTCTTATGGCTCCTTTCTAATAAAAGGTTCAACGTGGCTGCAATTATCCATTCCATGCAATGGCAGTCAAAGATCCATCCGGTGCGCTCGTTTAGCTTAGCATATTGCATCCAAACCATCCATATATAAAAATCAACAGTTCCAAACATAATAAGTCCCACTTGAAGTTAATTGAATATATTCCAATTTCGAACACAGGGCGAGCCCATTTGAATTGACAGAAAATTCTTACAGAATGAAAGTATATGAAATTTGGCGGGCCCGCTTGATTGGGTTGAAAGTTTCTAATTGGATTCAAAAACTTAATTTGATGGGCCTGCTAGTTTCAATTTGAAACTCCATTATAAAAATTGATAAGCACACTCGTCGCCAAAATTACACTTCTTGGACGAAATTAAGATTTACAAAATATAGTGGGTCCCACACGAGATTAGTTTCACTCCTTTTATACATGTATTAGAAAGTATGGAAAGATAGTAAGATTCTCAAATAACATCAGCTTTCTAATATGACAAAGAGAGAGAGTGCAACAATTCCAAGAACGGGATAATTCCAAAAGTGGTGCCCGACCCAATTCGTAAGAAGTTTTTGTCAATTCTATCCAATAGAATAAAGCCCTTCAAGGGCGTTTGATTCTTTATCCAATGGCTTAGATAAGAGCTCTTCTTTGAATTGGTGGACTCCTCTTAAAGTGGGCCCCATCCTATGGACAAATTCTCAGGCCCCATCTTAAAGTGGGCCCCAACTCTTTAAACGAATTCTCAAATTCCTTCTTCAAAACGTGCTATTCATTTCTATCCATTAGACGATCCGAACCGTACAATTGTCGGGTTGCGATGTGAATTGATTGTGCCTCTTTAAATAATTTCCATAGGACGATCTACATCGTTCATTTTATGGAACACAATGTCCATTGGTTGTGCCCGCAAATTATCTCCATAATATGATCTAGACCGTCCGAACGGCGGGCTACTATTCAAATAAGTTATACCTCAAAATAATTCACACTAGAATGATCTCAACCATACATTGATGGGTACCACATAGAGCTGGCCGAACATGTATTCCTTCTCCACACAGAAGTCCTCTTTAAATTTAATATACTATTTGAGCTAGGAATGAGGCTCATAATGATATTGCATGCATGGTGTACGTAGGGTTTTTATTACCCTTTGCATGCAAACCAAACTAGTAACCTGTTCACGCTATGGATAGAACCCAAGATGAGCAACAATAATGCCATGTAGGCTAATAGACCCCACTTATAAGTGTGGCCGAGCTCATGTTCTCTCTTGTACTGAAACATGTATTTGGGCTCACTAAACCAATTCCATAATTTGATGTTTTCACACTCTAGTGGGCCCTCTTTTTAATCCATCAAGCTAGATGATCCGAACCACTCAATTTATGATCCAAAATATAAATCGCTTGTATCCGCAAATCATTTCTATGGGCTGATTTGAGACATCCATTTGATAGAGCCACGGCGCAAACAAGTTGCGCCCCTTAAATTATGCCTATAGGGTGATCGAAATAGTTTATTTAAAGGGGCATAGCGCAAATGAGTTCTACATCTAGAAATTAACACCTTGGGACAATCCAAACCATTTATTGGCTTTAAATAAGTTCAAAACTCATTCTTTTTATTAAAAACAATGCAGGGCACACTAGCTTGCTCAAAATGTTCAATGCGGGCCGGTTTCACGGCAAGCGTCATCGGTCCTCTTGTAAATTTACATTTATTTCCTAGCTTTCTGTACTTCTGTTATAAAACCCGGTACAGGGTAGTTACGGGATCTCAGGCTCCTTTTGCCTTAGGTCCTATAACGTAAATCCCTTACCTTTCTTTATAAATAGGGATACGTTCCCTCTCCTTATCCCACCACTCTGTCTTTGGTCCTACCATAGATAAAAGAGACAGAGATGAGAGTCATGATGCTCCACGGTGTTGGACAAACGGAGAGAATCATAAACCCAGAGATTCATTTCCCTTATGTATTGTCTTTTCCGTTTGATTTAGTTAAGCTGATTGTGGTCAGCTGTGAGATCTTTCGGGACTCATATTACATCATACGAATTCAATCAGGATAACTATCGTTTCTTTCCCTTCTATACTGTCTTTTCCGTTGGTTTAGTTAACCTTATTGTGGTCAGTTGCAAGATCTTTCGGGACTTGTATTACAATATACGACTTCAATCAGGATAACAATCGCTTCTTTCCCTTCTATACTGTCTTTTCCGTTGGTTTAGTTAACCTTCTTGTGGTCAGCTGCAAGATCTTTCGGGACTTGTATTACAATATACGACTTCAATCAGGATAACAATCGCTTCTTTTACTTTCTTTGTAAATTCATTTTATTTACATACTGGAACTAAGCCTAATCCAAATAAAGGATAAAAAGATGAGTTTTTTCTGGTTAAATTCTTTAAAAATGCCAAATCAAGTCAAGAGATCGGATTTAACCGGGCATGAGGGGTGCCTAACACCTTCCCTAAATATAACCATAACCCTTACCCAGATATCTGTAAGGACCATGCCTTAACAAATAAAGCCAAATTACGGGTTCTAGGCCCAGAGCAAAAGAACCCCTTTGGTTATTATTCATCCAATGAAACTTGGGTATACATCCCTATTTCATCGAAAGAACAGACACGGGCCCTAGGCCCTAACCTAAGTGGCGACTCTAAATTTCTCTTTCTTGTGAAATCCGGACTACGATCCCAAGCTCACAAGAAACACAGATCAACTAACACTCCCACAAAACCGGATGTGGTGATCCCCTGCCGCCTCGCGCACTCGGGAAAAAACCGGCTCCCACAATATTACAAGCTTGTAATCCTCGGTAAGAGTCTATAGAGGGAATGAGCTTAAACAAGGAATAAAGTTATTCATCGCAACAATAAATAAATAAATAAATAAATAAATAAAATATATATATATATATATATATATATATATATATATATATATATACACACACACACACACACAAAGCATGTGGTAAAGGGCAATAAAGCTAGACAAGGCAATTGATATGCAAGGCAAGCATGCAATCGGCTATACAAGGAAAGCACAGGTTGTGCTTTCCGCAACGCCGCCCCCCCCCCCCCCCCCCCAAGATGCCTTTGAATGCATTTGAAGTTTGGAGACAAGAAATCTTAGACGAGGAAAGGAAAGTGTTTTGGTAATTAAATCAGCGATCTGTTGTTCGGAAGGTGTAAAGGTTAATGAAATCGTCTTCCATAACACATGATCACGGATAAAAAGACAGTAAACTTCAATATGTTCGGTGCATTCGTGGAAGACATCATTGTGGGCAATCTGAGTAGCACTTGTGTTGTCATAGAATAGAGGAGTCGATTGTGAGAGAGAAACACCCATGCCACGGAGAAGCCAACAGAACCAAAGAACTTCTGTAGTAGAATGAGCAAGTGCACGATTTTCAACTTCTGCAGTGGAGCGAGCAACGACTATTTACTTCTTGATTTTCCATGAGATAAGAGAGTCCAAGAAAGACACAAAATCCTGTTGTGGAATGTCGATCAGTAACATCACCGGCATAATCAGCGTTAGAGTATGTGCGAAGAGTAAGGGGTGACTTGGAAGAGTAAAGTATACCTTGAAACATTGTTCCCTTAAGATATCGTAAAATCCTGAGAACAGTAGCAAAATGAATAGAGCAAGGTTCGGCCATAAACTGACTGACAATCTGAATGGCATGACAGATATCAGGTCGGGTAATGGTGAGATAATTGAGACTCCCGACCAGCTGACGATACAAAGTAGGATTAGGAAGGTTGCAATTAGAAGGTCTAAGCTTCACATTCAATTCAAGATGAGTGTCTACTATCTTAGCATCATTAAGGCTAGCTCGACTAATAATATCATATTCATGCTTCACTCAAGAAAGAAAATATTCAGTAGGGCTGGAATCAATTTCTATCCCAAGAAAGTAATAAAGAGTACCGAGATCTTTCATCTCAAAGCATTTGTGCAAATAATTCTTAGCGTCATTAATGCCTCATACATCACAATCGATGGCTTCCTTGAATTCACTCAAATACGGAGGATTGATGAAGAACAATTCTTCATCCTTGGTTCCCAACCAAAAGAAAGAGGAATCTTCAAGAACATTTAAATCAGGAAATTGGAGAGGGAGTTTCTTGAGTTTTTGGGGAGAGAAAAAGAGTGAGTGAGAAAACATTTTTCACCACCAGAGAGACCTTCCTCTCTCTCTCTCTCTCTCTCTCTACTCTACTCTACTCTACTCTACTCTACTCTATTCTTATATTGAATCTGTAGGAGGAGATGGGAGTCCAAGGAAACTTTGATGTTTCTCCCCCCTAAAAACTCAACTTTCTATTCTTTTAATTATTTTATTTTCTTTGCTCAAGGGATCACCTTGCTCACATTTTCTAGTCATGTTTTTATGACTCCAAATACAATGACATCTTATCTTAGTTGTTTTACTAATGCGAAAATGTTGTTTAAGTGTTCTTCTTGAAGGTCAAAATAGAATACATAGAAGGATGGATCAAAGCACAAAGATTGGAGCTTAGAGACAAAGGAAGGCGAGGACGATCAAGAAGTAAAGGAAAGAAGACAAAAGACTTGAAGTATTTCTTGAAGAAATGAAGAAGTCAAGTCAAGTCTTAGAATGTAATTCTAGTCCAGCTTTGAAATAGGTGGATAATGGATCTAAGGAAGTTCCAAATAATTTTGAAATCATTTTTAACATAAAACTAAGGTTTCTGGTATGCACAAGAACATCAAAATCCGATAAGAAATGAGAGAGAGAGATGAATTTTAGAAATTAACTGCACATAGTAGAAATTCCAGAACCATTGGACGGTCGACTGTGGCTCAGGGCTGGCCAAACGGTTAGTCCCCAACGGTCACTTCCATGGTCGACTGTGGATCGTCCGTTGTGACCGTTCCGAGCCTATAGCGGCTAGTTCTCATTTCTAAACTCTATAAAAAGGGTTTTAAGGTCCCTAATATCAACCTTCGGATGTAAACGGTTTGATCTCCACCTATAAAGAGATTTTTAAAGTTTGTGGATAAAGCTTCGGGAGTTGATGGGAAGGCACCAGATCAACCTTTGTGTAAACGGTTTGATCTCCATGTGTAGGAAGATTGAGGTAGTGAAGCCACAAGGAGGAGATATCCTTGTGATAGTGGATGTAGGCTGGTGTAGACACCCCATTTTGACCGTGCCCTAAATCCCTCCATGATTGTTCAAAACCTTATCAAATCAATGAGGTAAGACCCCAAACTTCATCCTAAGCTAGGGTAGGGTCCCAGCTAGCTACCTGCAAAATTTCGTCGAAATCCGAGCGCGTTTGCCTAGCAAACGAGCTGAGTGGGAACCGTGCCATAAACCAGAAAAGGGGGGTGCATTTATCCTGAGCGGTGTCTATCCGAATCCGAAAAAGACAAACGAAACCGCACGTTCATCAATTCGTCGCGCGCTCATCAAAAAGCCGCGCACCCATCATTTTTGAGTGCCAATATCCGCACTTTGTTTTGATATAAATATTTGCTTAATTTCATTTTCAAAACAAAAAAAAACAAAAAAAAAGAAGAAAAGGAAAATCGGCAGAGAGAGAGAGAAGGTTTTCCCCAAATCCAGGCTTTTCCCCCATTTTTTTTCCGATCAATTTCTTCTCCGGCCAAGCTCCGATTGAGCTCCGGCCGATCATTTCTCCAACTAAATTCTTCTCTTCCATCGTTAAAATCATCTCGTTTCAACAGATCTTTGAGATCATCCTCCAAACCCTTTTTCTCCGGTAAAGTTCCATCTTCTCCGGCGGGATTTCACTCTCCGGCCGGTCATCGTCAACACCTCCATCATCTTCCCTACCAGATCATAGATCATAGATCCCTCAGATCTCATTTTTTTTCCCTAACCCTAGATCCATTCTCTCAAACCAAGATCCATCACCTCCGACCGCCTCTCCGACGGAATTCACTGGAATCCGGTCACCTAATCTCAGCCACTCGGATAAGATTTCCGCAAAACCCCTCTTCTCCATATAAGATATTAGAGGAGCTTCAAGATCTTGTGGAATAGAGCAAGAAGAAAATCACTAGAAGAAGAAGGAGGAGAACATTTTATAATTTTCTCTGCTTGCTGGAATCCGGCAGATCCGTCGAAATTGTGACTTTCTTTGACCTTAATTCCGACAATTTTTTCATCTCTCGAAAACCTTTCTCAATTCAGGTAATTCAAAACTCATTCTATTTTGATAAAGACACAAGATCTGTAGGTTTTGTCTCGTTTTGATCCACATCATTTGATTTTGAATAAAAAAAAAATTTCACATGTTTTTGTCTCTGTTTTACATTTGGTGTTGATAATGGATCAGATTTACATGATTTGTTTTGTTAAGATTTGCATCGTTTGGTTTGAATTGTAGTGCAAAATTCAAACGCCTGATCTCTGTTTTGATCAAACATGAGTAGTTTTTGGAAAAAGTTGTAAAATCTACATGTCTTCTTTCAATGAGTTCACATTGTTTAGCTTCAATAAAGATACGAAATTTTACATATTTTATTTTGTTGGAATCTATATCATTTAGGCTTTGATAATGATACAATATTCACCTGTTGCTATTGGTATGTTTGGCTGCTATTCACTGATTGAGAGTTGTTTTAAATCAAATGTGGTCAATTATGTTTGTGTAGTGGATTTCTCTATAACATTAGTCTTTTGTTTGTGAAGCTACTTCCTTTTTTGTATATTTGCTTGGGAATTTCTGAAAAAGAAAACACAAGTTAAGAAAACTGGTGTGTTAATTTAAGGTTAGGCATTTGGCTGTATCATGAATATTTTATTCCCAGATAATCTCTATTATTATTTAAACTGCACTTTGTAGTATTTCCAGATTTATATTTCCATATATTTTATTCAAATATATTCCTCATGTTTATAAACCTATATGTGTATATCATGTATTTTCAAATCATAAAAGGGGTTATGTTCATCATGGCCTGATTGCATTCATTCATGTCTTATAATGATGTTTAATATTACTTTATGATTTGCAGATTTAGTGTTGTGTAATGACCAAGCTATTCATTGTTTAGTATACCCCTGATGAAGATCATTTGGATTTAGTATTGGCATATTAGATGTGCAAGTTATATTTTTCTGGAGAATTTGTATCATAGTACTCAAATGCCTTATCTCAAATGCACTGATATAAGTCACATAATGCTAAGAATCCAACTTGCAAACTGGAGGACAGTAGGGACAATTACCCTACTTGTTCGTATAATAGAGTGCTAACATAATTTTGAGAATGTGATGCTTGGATATTTCATATTTTTATTGTGCCCTTGTTTCATGAAAAGTTTAGGTTATAACATTTATTGCATATTCTAGAATAGTAGTACTACATGTTCAATTTTAGCATAACTGAAGGTTTTTCATACTCTCATTAATTATTAACTTGTCCATTATATTTTAAAGTTTTCGAGGAATTTACCTAAAATTCATGTCGTTGTTTTGAGTGTTGTTATTGAAAGTTCATTATACACACCGTTACCACGGGGAATTCTTTTTAATATTATGACTGTCATTATAATTTCAAATGTTTTGGTTCCAAAATGAAAAATATCTTGTTTGTTATTTCAATCAATAATATTAGGATTGTTGGTTTAATTCTTGATTTTCTTTCGTAGGATTAGATCATTCATCAGAATTTAATTTCTTGTATGGTTGAATCATTTGTTTATAGGGTAAGCTAAATTTGATATATTCATTAGAGTAGTTGTGATTGCCATTGTATAGCAGGGCCTCTTTAAAGGTCTGTAAGAAATTATAGTGCTTATTGCAAGGGCGATGAAGGCGCTAGCCCAAGCCCATCATTAGGGGACTTGCTCAGTCCAAGTAGCACTCCCCTCTTTCATTTAAAAGACTTGCCCAGTCTTTTAGATGCATACCCTTGAACATTAGGTTTCCCTCTATCATTGCAAGGGCGATGAAAGAGTCATCTAGAGCCCTCTTTTAGGAGACAAGCTGTGTCTCAGAAAAATCAAACCTCTTTTAGGAGACAAGCCGTGTCTCAGAAAAATCAAACCGCCTTTGAGGAGACAAGTTATGTCTCAGTAAAAAAAGTCAAATCATTTGGAGACAGGCTTTGTCTCATTAGCACCTCCTTCTTAGAATTACTAATTTCAGAGTCAGTTCTTAGCATAGGAGTCTGTCCTTAGCTAGGAGTCAGTCCTTTCATATAGGAGTCAGTCCTTTAGCTAGAGAGTATGTCTTTAGTTAGAGAGCCTGTCCTTAGCTAGAGAGTCATTCTTTCAGGAGTCTGTCCTATCATCATAGGGGTTAGGATTCATTTCAACCTCTCATCCAATCATGTGATTTTTTATCCAGTTCCTTGCAAGGTATAGGATGTTGTCCAACCCTTGTAGAGCTGTGTTTCTGTTCTTTCCCCCGCAAAGCATAGGATGCTATCCAACCTTTGCGGGATGTCAGGAGTCAGTCCTCCCCTTATGATGATAGGATTCTGTCCTGTTGAGTCAAAAACATCAAAAACATCTGAAAAATAAAAAATCTCAAAAATCTTGAGTCATTAGGAGTAGTTAGGAAAATAATTCCGAACTACGTTGGCTTGATCCCTTTCAACAGGATACGTAGTGCAGCTTGGGATTCATATCCCAAGTCCAGCCAAACCTTTAAAAATAAACATTTCAAACATTCCCAAAAATACAAAAATCTTCAAAACCTTTTCAAAAAGATCTTTCCCTAGAGATAGGAGTCTGTCCTAGATAGTTGGGTTGTTTTAGAGTTAGGAGGCTGTCTTGATTTGTATTGATATGGTGTGTCCTGTCGTGTGGGTGTCCCTAGAGTTAGGAGGCCTCAAGTCGATCGGTTAGACATTCAGTCGAACCGATGGCTAGACTAGTCAGCCCGTGGTTTTCCTTACGTTGCACAGCCTAGTTACACATAGGATGTAGGGCCCACCTGCATTAGCTTAAGGCTAATCAACTTGCATTAGTTAGGGCATATAGAGAGTCCTAAAAATTACAATTCACATGAACTTAAGTGATCGTACAAAAAAAAGCTTTAAAAAATCACTCGAGTCTATTGGATCGAGTCTAGGATAGCAGTTCTAGATGGTTAGGCATCATAGTTAGAATAGGTCATCGAACTACGTTGACTCCGATTCTTCCAGAGGCCGGGATACGTAGAGCAGCTGGGATGGATGGCCATCTTGGTCCGAGTCAGGTCGCAATAGAGTTAGGACTCATTTTGTCCAGTCATGTATAGAATTGAATTGTGTTGTGTGTTTTGCTATGTTTTCTTACTTTCATGTACAGATCCTATACCTTTAGCTGTAGTATGCATGTGTTTGCACACCAGAACTCAGACACCAATTAGGTATGACACTCATAACCTAGTTATTCTTAGGCGACACTTCTTTCATTTCTTTTTTTATGTGTGCTTATTTTTCATCTCCGAGACATGCATGATCAGATAGACGTCTTCTCGGAGATATTCGTTCCTATTTCATATGACTTTCGCCCAAAACTCTTCAAAATCAATAATAAATGGCATAAGAGACGAGGTGCTTGCACTTGGGTGGACGAGGTGCTCTTTAGACCTTCCAAATTCGTAACCAGGCACGAACCTTTCTTTTATAATCTCTGGTTATCCGTTGCAACAGAGCATAGTATGGGATCCTTGGCCCACTTCCTTGGATGGCGCCTCTTCTTTGTTTAAGGTACACCTCGAATCTGGGCTAGTCCCCGAATCGAGAGGTATCTCACCTTTTATCGCCACTCATGCTGTGAGAGGCACATCTTTCGAGAGTTCCTTGGTAGAGCTCTCCATTCACGTGGATGATCCTGAGACTTCGTGTGGGGCCCGTCCCTCACCGCCTCTCTCGGATCGGGGTCCACAACTGGGATTGGGCCGAACCACTATAAAAGTCTTGGTGCACTTCTCAGAACTCTTTTATTCCTTTTGCATCTTGTTTTTTATCTTCAAATTTCTTATTTGTCTTTGTTCTTTATTTTAATTATGAGATTATCTTCAATTGAACAAAGTTTTTAAAACCCCAATGCACCCCCCCACCCCAACCCCTCTTGGGTTGCCTCACCTAGGGCCAACATTCTTATCCATTTCCAAATAGAGTTTTACAAAAGGAAACTGCTTTCTCTTTATCTCTCTTCCTTTTAATTCTAAAAATATAAGTTCTAAGCTCCCTCTTTCAACTAAATTAATTAATCCAATTAATTAAATATGTAATATACATCGTATATGTACTAAGGTGCATACACCATAACTACGGTGTAAATCCTCCCAGTATCTAATACAAACGATCTCATCCATCTGTACAACTACTGTTAGGGGTGCAACTTGGGTCAAGTGAATAAAGAGTGGATCAACGCAGGGATCCGACAACCTACCCTATAGAACTCCTAAAAACCCACTGCGACCTTGGACTGTAGTACAACTACGGTTAGGGCTGCAACTCGGGTCGGGTTCTACGCGAAAAAAAAAGTCGAGTCGGATTGGGTTGAGTTCTGGTCGGGTTCGAGTTCGGGTTGAGTTTTCCCAACCCGGGTTGAGTTCGGGAAGGGTTTGGGTTGAGGGCTTGGGCAACCTGACCAGAGTGAAACTTGACATTTTTTATTAGTTTTTTATTTTAGTAAGCTTAGAAACTCGGGTTGGGTCGGGTTGAACACAAGTCGGGTCGGGTTCGGTTTGGAAAAAGGATTCCTCTAGTTGAGTCGAATTGATCCTCATCAAGTTGTAACTCGGGTCAGGTCGGGTCGCGTTCGGGTTGAGAAAATGGTTCCTCGGATCGGGTTCAGGTTGACCTGAACTTGACCCAACCCGACCCGAGTTACACCCCTAACTACGATCGTAGTTAGGCAGGTGGCTCCCACTAGGACATTACCCTAAAGATGACTACCAGATCATCAAAATACTTCTAATCACATCATGTGTATGCCCTTCCACCAAATCCCCAGTGGGCTGGTCCCATAGGAGGTGGACACTTACTTACCCTGGGCCCGCACCATGGTATACCTTCCAATCAAGAAGCCTAAGCCCATAAAATGCATTTTTAAATTCCTTTAAAAAATAACAAAATATTTTTGAAAACCTTTTGATAAACATTTTATCAAATCGCATGGCCAGACATATTTATAGGCCCTTGCTGTGAGTGAAACTGTGACTTTCCTCTTCTAAAGAGGTTGGTCATCCCTATGATTTCCCAGGTTACCCTATAACCTCGTATTACCCGCACCTCGTATTACCCGCAAATGATCCCCAGTCGAGAACCACTCTCAGGTAGACTAAAGTCACAAGCCAGGCCCACAGACCAATATGACGCCTAAGGTCTAAGGACATATAAAGGGTCTTGTCTAGGTAGAATAGCCCTATCCTTATTCTTTGTCCACACGCTATTCTAGTATGATCCTATTTGGTGAGTGAACCATTCATTGTACCCATCCTGCCTGCTTAGGGTCTACTACCCTAGTGGCTAAGAAAAGCCACCCAAATGTGTCTATGGAAGCAAGGGATGATTCTGGTTGTATACAGGGAGAGATGTCAAGTCTTAACCCCATCAAGGTCTCACCCACCGAGGTGTTGGCTCTTCGGCATAAGGTCACGGGTTTGCTCCCTGTTGACGAGTGTTCGAATCCCGCCCTCGACTTACTTGATACACGTGGTGAGTGGGTCGTTGCGTGTATCCGTAGGGACTAGTCCTACTCCCGAAGGGGGTGGGGACATCCTACGTCATCAAAAAAAAAAAAAAGTCTCAACCCCATTAAGAAACATTTCAGGTATTCAAAGAATCAAAAAAGCATATCTCCTTACCTCTTAGGATCTGTGAATCCATGGGCAGGAGAGTCCTTCCATGTTACCTAAAGACAAACATGTATCAAATAAGCACATCACACATTCCTTTTATATTACCCAATTAGTTGTCATGAATTCCATTTATAAATTAAGGTACAATATAAGAATGACTGGCTTTGTATTAAGCCGAAGGAAGACTATCTTCACCATGGTTTTGTGGTTATGGTTAAAGCTATATGGGGCTAGGGGTGTTCATTATTCGGTTTTAACCGAATAACCGAACCGAACCGAACCGAATTGATTCGATTGGTCAAGTTCGGTTTTTTGCTAAATTAGTTCGGTTTCGGTTTTTATTTTTGGTTAATTCGGTTATTCGGTTTCGGTTATCTCGGGAAAAAAATTCGGTTAACCGAATAACCAAAATTAACCAAAAATAAACATTATTTATTCAAAAAATGGTGTATGGGCACTCCGTAGGATGATCCAAACCGTCCATTTGATTGATACAACTTCAATAGGTTGTGCCTAAAAAACCGTTTCGATAGAATGATCATAGCCCTCCGATCAAACAGTGCAAATAGATTTTTTTTGTCTTTTTCTATCACTATTCGGTTATTCGGTTATAACCGAATTTTTAATCGGTTCAGTTTTCGTAAAATTCGGTTCGGTTTCGGTTTCCGAAATTTGATAACCGATATTATTTCTGTTCGGTTATAACCGATTGAACACCCCTATATGGGGTTATTTCACTTCTTACTTACAGGTGCCTATGATTGAGAATCAAACAAGAAATGCTAGGGTTATTGAATAGTTTGACTTTTTTACGGGTACGATGGGGTTAGGCGGACCCTACCAGAATATTAAATAAATAAAGATGGTATATCAGGATCAAGATCAATACCCAATCCTTAGAACAATGTCTACGGAAGAGGGCAGTACCACCGGGGTTATGAAACCCCTGAGAACAAACTCAAAACAGGCAAAGGAAAAGGAAGTGCACGATCTGACTTTATGTAATTGTCGGGGCTTAGGAGACACGTGATCCCTAAAGCCAGTCCCATACTCATGTGAAACCATGTTTACTGTGATCCAGAAGTTCTATCATCTTCTGGCTGAACTTCCTTATTCTCTGCTCTTCCTCAGCTCCTGAATATCTGGGGGTTATGTTTTTCTTTGATGGAGGAGTTATACTTTCTTTTGTTGGGGGAGTTCTTATTCACTAGCTTCATGTCCTGTCTCTTCTATGCGAAGAGGGAAGGAAGTTTTCATTTTTTCCTTTGGACTTTTTGCTAAGATTCTCCTTCGATGCCGTTTATATCCATTTTTCAAGAGTCTCGTCCATATTATTGGTTTATCCTCTAGTTTGAGATACTTCATCAAGATCTACTAGTGTTGGGAATCTGTTTTCTTGATCCAGACTTTTCCCTCAGTGGGGACTATGACATTTTGGGAAAAATCTGGTTTTCCATTTGAAACAGCAGTCCCAAGAGCTTGAGGCTTTTCGGATTCTCCACTTGTCGCAACAGGACTCAATTCTCTTCTAGTTTGGAGGAGTTTCCAATCTGGAAATTTCTTACACCCTCCATGTTGTGGATGAAATCTTTGCATTTGTTGCAAACCTTGGGTTTCCAATAATAGGTTATTGGTTGTATGATCACTCCAAATGTTGTTCTAAGATCGATTGAGTATGGAAGGGGTTGATCAGCTCTGACTTGGCTGCACATCCTAGCATAGTTTAACTTTGTTGACTCGAGAGTTAGAGAGTCCATATAGGGGGGGCTTCCCAATGATACTGTCGATCCTACTGATATAGTGAGGAGTCCATAACTTGAGATAAAGACCCGGTAGGCGAATCTATATAAGGGAGTTGCTTCTTCTCCAGAGAGGTATCTGGAAACCATCTTTGGAGAAGTAAGGGCCTTCCACCATAGTTGTGACTTGTTCCTTCCAGGACACAAGTATAGTCTTCGAAATTTGAGAATTTGAGTAGGAAGAAATTGTTCTCCAGAGTGAACATCAGAAGTTCTCCTTTTAGGTTCCATTTTCAGGTGAGACTGTCTCTAAGCAATGAAATAGGGTCTTTTTCCAAGGAAGTAGCCCACAAGACAGTTGGATCATTTGTTCTCAGCCACCTGAGTTTCTTCATCCTTAAAGAACAATTCCATGCTTAATCTTCCACTTTTCCGGGGGCAATGTATTCAATCCTTGAGGGAGGGGGTGCCTTAGTTTGCTTGGAGAAGAGCATTCGTCAAGGGTTAGTTGGGGTGCTTCGGGCGACTGTCGTACTCGTTTCATCACCTTTTGCACTTAGAAGGTCACTGCCATATTCAGGACGAGTGTGCCCCCGGTCTTCTTTGCAATTTTCTTTGAAGTTTTCTCTGGATTCCAAAGCTATGAGGGTGTTTTTGATTTGAAATTTGAACTGGGAAGGAAACTTCAAGCACATAGGCAAGTAGTTTGACTTATCTAGGAGGAAAAGAAAAACATCTTTTGGGTTTGCTTGACTCATCTCATCTATCATCACATGGGAGATTTGGAAGGAAAGATGCTCTATCACATTGACGGTAAGGCCAAACCTATAAATATTATCATCAACGTGGTTATGGTATGGGTAAAAGTTCTTGCTAGCTCTTTAAGCCTTCTTTAGATTGCTCGCCAACCGAAGTTTGGGCCCTTAGGGCTATTGATACGATACTAACATGGTAAAAGTTTCAAGGGTGTGTCAAATGAAGTGGATTAAACCCAAGAAGACTGAATTCCAATTGAATACAGATTGTGCATCCAGAGGCAATCCCAGCATATCGGGTGGAGGAAGAATTATAAGAAACAATAAAAGTGAGATTTTATTTACTTTTTCTCATTTTTATGATAATGGCACTAACTTGTAGGTAGAGACTAGAAGCATGTTTGATGGACTAAGGTATTATAAAGTATCTGGTTTATTTAACATTTGGATTGAAGTAGACAATAAAATCTTGATCGATGTGATCATTGACAGGAAGGATCCCCCATGGTCCATTAAATATTTTTGGCAGGGGCTTCAATCTTTAGTTTTAGAATTGAGGTTGAGAGTGTCGCATGAGAAGCTAAGCTAACCAGGTTGCTGACTCTCTGGCTACTTTTTCTTGTAAAAGAAAAAGGAATCAAACACACTGGCAATGGAAGGACCTTTGGGCATCCCTAGTATCCGTTGTGAGTAACATTGCATTTTATTTTGGTTTTGATCAGAGTAAGAAAGGTACAACGAGAAGGGGAAAATGAAGAAACAAGAAGCACAAAAGTCTCTCTCTCTCTCAAAACCCAAGAAGGGTTTTTAAACCATTTAAGAAAGATGAAGCTTTGAAGAGCATAAGAGAAATAAAGGGGGTGACACAGCTAGAAAAGTGCGGAAAATGACAAATAAATGCCTAATTGTTTCATGCACTGAAGGAGATGTATCATCAATCACTTTCACTACAACCATGACTTTGCCTTACTTCAATATGGCTTCCTTGGATACCCCAAAAGTCTGACCATATTTGCAACTAAGATTAGTTAAAGTTGATCATATTTGCATATGGGATTAAGGTCACTTTGGAAACCCTCATCAATTAAGATATATATAACTATGCTAGTGGGTTGACAGTGACACTGCCATGTTTTAATAATCACACAAACTTAGTTTCCTTTTTTAAACATCTTCAAAGGTTATTAAAGTTGCCAAAAAAACTCAAACATGCAAATTAAAAACAGAAAGACACATTGAGTATGCAATTATGAAAACATAGAAAGTGCTAATATCACTAGCCTAAAACTACTATAGCCATTAAGTGCAAATAACACTATATGCAAATAATTTTTGGGTATCCAAAGCAGCCCATAACTTATTCATTTGATCCATCCAACAACTGGCCATAAAAATAGTAAATGGAAGATTAGTTGTTGGGTTCTCCATGGCAATGTGGATAGTTAGAATTCTTAGTTTTTCTCTCAACTTTATATTCTAAATAAATCTATACCAAGCATGGTTTTAAATTTAGGTTACGGTATGCGTTTCGGCTCTCACCGAAACTGAAATTTTATCCAAAATTTCAGCTGAAATCTGATGAAACCTTAAATTTCAGGAAAATATTATTTAATTAAACTAATTTTGGCTGAAATTTCGACCGACATTTCGGTCGGAAAAAAGTAACATTTTGCGTATTATTCATTTCGGTTTTGGGGCTGACCTCGAAATTTGAAACCATGATACCAAGTAGAAACATAATTACTCCTTTTAAGGATCCACTTTGGATGGGATCCACCTATATATTGGTCATGATCTATTGAATCATTTTTGGAGTGCTTTTCAGATCTTACTTTCTAAGTCTGGAATACAATCCATTTCGAATCAAACCATCCATTGAGTGTCGTAGGCCATACTTAGAATAATGATATCTTAACCGAGTATGCAAACAGCAAACAGCCTCTTTTACGACTACTTATCTCAACTCCTATTTTTCTACTCTGTTTTTTAAATGGCAACACTACCCCTGACTATTGCATGTGGCGTGGAGGGATTTGTTCTGTTCCACTCTCATTTAGCCAATTGGATTTCCGTTGCAACACTCAATAAAATGTTGTTTGTCGAATTGAGTAAGATTTTTAAATATCACAAAAATACCCCTTAGGCCCTTAGACATAAATTAATGAAAATATCAAGGGCATTGTTATCTAAATGTCATCCTCTCATGTCATTTTACATACCAGGGCCAAGGTCTAAAATTTGCATTTTTATACAGATTAAAGAAAAGAGAGAAGGACGTCTCTCACTAAAAATTTGGAACTCTAATTTCACAATGTGAGATGATATTTCTCTGTTGACACTCAACTTTTAAAACCCTTATTTCAATATCTCTTAATGTGATGATTATCCCACTCCTTTTCTCGGCATCTACACCCCTTTTGTTTCTCTTTTCCTGAAAATGAATAAGAAGACAACAGGTGAATAAATGCAGCCATTTTTGGGGGAAATATAAACAAGAGTAGGAAATGATGGAAAAGGTTGGAAAATATCACTTCCCTACTTCATAATAGAACCAACAAAAAGTGGCATTCTACAAGTCAAAAAGGCAATGCTTCTTTTCAGGAAAAGGAGAAGAGGAAAACACAGGTAAAATCTTACCCCCTTCCTTGTCCAAAAGTCCTGGCTTCATTCATGAAAAGAGAGGTGGCCACATGAAGACGCGGTGTTCCTAGAAGGAGGCTATACTTTTGGCTTCATTCTAACTTTCGGTGCCTGTACTTTTGGCTTCATTCTAACTTTGTGGGCTCCAAAACAAAATGATCTTTATTTCACGTGAAATTATTTGTATCAATATCTCCCACCCGTACGTACATGTGTAAATGATTTTATACTGGGGGTGCAACTTGGGTCGGGCTCAACCCGAACCTCAGGTTCAACGCGATTTTCGCTCGGGTTGGCCAGTGGCCTTTTATCATGTTGGGTTGGGAAAAGACATCCCGACTTAATTTTGGGTTGGGTTGGGCTAGGGTTGAAAAAATAGGCAACATAGCCCCATCCTCTAATTTTTATCTTAATTTTTAAAAATTTGTGGTTATGTTTCCCCCCTCCCCCTTGTTTTTTCTTATTTTATTTTATTTTTAAAAAAAAAATTCCTGTTTTTGCCTTACTCCAGTCAGGTCAGGTAAGGGTTGAGGGGATGCTACATTATTTAGGCTAGGGTTGGCCTCAACCGGACCCAACCCTGCCCAAATTGCACCAATGATATATACATAAATCCCAAACTAGTTGGGGTCGGCACATACATACATACCAAATGCAATTTTTTTGCATTTTACCGAAAATGACTTTATTAAGGAGAAAAGACAAGGATAAGGTGGAAATAATGAAACTGACTGGGTGGAATTAGCCTGGTTTAGATTCAAATTTGCTTTGATTTGCTACTTTGGTACACTCTGTAATCTCATTGTTGGTTGCACTCAATAGTTCTGAATAAGTTTGATGAGGCATTCCACAACAAAAAAAGAAACGTTCAGATATCCAAACTCGGATCGGGACTAGGGCACTCACTAGGTTGAGTAAATAATTATTAAATTTATTTATATTTTAAAAAATAAAAATAGAAAAAATTTCAGTAAAAAACTAAAATAAAACGCTATTTCTTGAAACCAAATCAGGCGGGTTGGAGAATCGTCTTGAGTCAGCTCGGTTGATTCATCTAAAACCTTCTAGGTCAAAGCTATTTCGCAGAAAGCAATTTCGAAGCTAACTTTTGCCAGTGAGAACACTCCTTTTAGCAGATTTTGTCTTACTCATTTAATTCATCTGAGGTGGCGAAATGGCTTTCTGTGAAATTGCCAAGCAAATCCCTTTTGAAATACGATTGCCAAGGAGGAAACAACATATATAAAAAGGGAGATGATACCAGCACAACCATATTTTGATATTTCCATAAACCATGTTGTCTTCTAGTTTTTAAAGATCTGTCAAAAGATTATTATTTTTCCCAAAAAGCTATCAGGAGGAAATTAGAGAAAAGACAGCTTGAGTTTGAGCAAATATGAATATATGGTTGTGCTGGTAAAAATTCCCTATAAACACAAGGAAGTCGAAAGCCTAATTGAACCCTATTCATATATGTGCCTACAAATACGGTGTTGGCAGGGTGTTCCTATATCATTTTTTGGAGATGCCATAGATTCAGCTAAAGAGAGCGGCTAAAAGATGAGATCAAAATCCAGAATCTTCAACTACAAGTCAATGATGATCAAGTCACAGATATTATCTTTATCTTCAACGATGGTCTATTAAAAGACGAATCAAGGGATGAAGAGACCTGAATGCAGAGATCGTTAAGAGTTATCAGGAATAGAAAGGTCACTGTTCCCACTGTCTTAAGAAAACTCAGAAAATGCAGAAGAAACAAATGCGACTTATTGTATTATTGAAGCAGACAAAAACCTTCTTAATAAAATTTGATCTATTAAAGGTTATCTACTAGAAAGAAAGTAGGGGTGCAACTTGGGTCGGGTCAGGTTGAGCTTTTGTATAGTATACTCTGTTTGGTTGCACAAAAGCCGGGATGGATAAGGAGTTTTGCTTGTTTTTAGGGTGCCATATCATCAAAACAGTTTGTTTGGTTGCCGATATAGCATTGAAATCCCGGAAGACTACCAAGGATGTCTCCTGGTTGTCACCCTACTTGGATTTTCTTAGGAATGATGCTCTCTCACACACTATATTTGTAATGACACCCCTACCACTACGAGGTTAACAACCAAACAAAGGGTTTGGTTTTCTAGATAAGGAAAAGTGAGGTTGGACCCTCTTAACGAGATGATCCGCTCCCTCAATCCATCAATCCTAACCATCTAGTACTACATCATAAAACAAACGACACAGTCGTGATCCTAGCTAGCAGTAGATCACAAAAAATAACACTAGGCATGTACATATCATTGTGATTGTTGTGAACTTAAATAAGTAGACAACAAAAAAGAGTAAAAAGGGGCAAAAAAATTAATTATTCTATAGATAACAAAATGGGCTATTACTATTTCTATTGAAGAACAGATTACTAGACCTCAAGAAAAGTGTGTGCATTAGCCGCCAGGAACCCAAAAAGAGGTGCCATCTGGTGAGAATGAGTACCAAAATCGAAGTTCTTTAGGAGTCCGAACTCAATGCAGTTTTTGTGCCTTGTTAGGCCTCTGATCAAAGTTGTCACTTCCTTTGGAGCGTTGGTGCTTGCCGCTGAAGTGCCTCCCCCCTCTAGTGTTTCCCCCCCTGCAAAGAGTAAATAGAGTTATGTTCTTCGAACTGTTTTCAGAACGATGGAAACACGAGGCATGTTTGGCTACCCTGAATTTTTTTTCCTGGAATATCAATGGTGAGGGAGCGTGGGAGAGGGATAGACACCAGAGGGAATGAGTGAGTGGGAGGGTAAGAAAAGCTTAAAAAACAAGAAAACAAAAAACTCCACCCAAAATATGACTGATTCTTCCTGTTTTTTCAGCCACTTCTAACCCTCTATTCATCGGTACCCTCTCAAGTCTCTCCTCCCCACCCGCTCTACCTGCACTCACCATGTCAAGAAACTAATTTATCGTGAAAATAAATTCATGGTTGCCAATCATGGGAGTAGGATCCAAGTTTTTTCTCCAAGCTAAATTCAAGTCACAGACAGACATTCTGTGAGTTTCAAATGGGGATTGCAGCATATAAACAGGAAATGTTATGTTCAGAGTGGTGTAAATGCGCACAAACCTCCCTCTGTAGCCTTTATTGTTTCCCCGGTGTCTCTCCTGATTACCACGAAGTAAGCTCCAGTAATCCCTTTCAGCATCACCTAATAAAGCAATAGATCAAGGATAAGCTTGTCAGAATGAGCAGTTTTACAAACCCTGACTTCGGAAATGTCAAGCCTTTATTGTGCCCCTGCCAGAGTTTTGCATTAGACCACGGCCAGTTCAGCAAAGCATGATTCTAGGTGTGAGAAAATAATGATATGGACGTGACGCAGGGAGCGTGACAGCGGCAACACAAGATAAAGATGAACACAAGGGAAGAATGGAAGGTTGGTGCAACGCCGAAAATCAGATTTGGAGGACGATGGCCTAAACTAGAGGTCGAGTTTCCTTCAAGCGGGGTGAATGATGCAGAAGGTGAGGCGTGGATCAAATCTTTTATTTTTATTTTCTATTTTCGTCATTTTATTTGTAGTAATTTTTTAGGGCATCAAATCTTGTTCTTTTGGCATGATTTTGGTGTTTTTAGAAAGGTTTTTCGATTACCTATCTAAAGAGCCCAAGATTACGCGACTTGGACTTGATTTGGGCAAGTTATAGGCGTTTTATTGATATGGTATATGGCTATTACGGGATTACTATTTTAGGAATATTTTAGTCATGTTTCTACCTTTTATCTGTGTCACTTTAGATAAAAGATTAAAATTAATTATTTAGATAAGAAGTATTTAGGGTTGCTATTCTTAGGTTTTGGCCTTCTATATAATGTAATGGCATGAGAAAAGAAAGGTGAGATTGAATAAAGTTTATTTTTGGGATATCACTTGTGAAGAGAGCATTGGCTATTTCACGTGGGTAAAGGAGCTTTGCTCCTTTCACGTGTTATATTGGAGCTTTTCTCCAAACCGTGGCATGGGTTTTCAAACCCCCACGAGATTATTTTAGTTGCTGCTTGTGTTGATCTCCATCGTGTTGCTGGTCCCACGCTCCCTCGGACGCATCAACAGGCATGCGTGTGTGAAAGCACTTACATAGTTGTAAGACTTACAGTTAACCTTGTTCTTGTGGGTCCACAATTACTCATTTGCTCAATGCAGGTAGGACGCTGCACTCAAATTTCAAACCTCATCATTTGGCATCAACAAGGCCAGACACAGGCGGACACAGCTGTTTTTAATTAAATTTCTCTATCTTTTAAGTATATAAGTCATGCATTTGTTGTAAGGAAATTTTTATAATTACAACAGAACTTGTCAAATTTAATCCTCCATTAGCTAATAACCAGATTAGATTGATTAAAAGTACCAGTATCAATGCCGGGCCTAGGTATTAATATTTATCTACATATCTTATTACCAACTTTTATATACTTGATCCATAAAGAGACTTGAAAAAAAAAAATACTTGATCCACAAAACTTTTAAAACTTTAGATTAATATTCCTTTATAAAACACATTTCTACTGCTTGAATCACCCAAATTATTGATCAAAAGAACTTTGTACTTAATTTTCTCTAAGGCTCTGTTTTTTCCTAGTTCGAAGGTGTGCGAGCGATTATATAGTTATCTGAGCTCTCGTATAACGTAAACATGTATCAATCACACACCCTTACTAATGGAGGGCTGATAGTAGTCAATTGCTATTTGAAACTTCTCATTTGGCCAAGATCACCCGCCTGCAGAGCTGGTCCAATGGTATATCCGGAAGGAAGAAATATACATCAAAACAAGTCAGAACTCTCAACTGGGCTATGCTGGGGGAGAAATTCCATGGAGAGTATTGATATATGTTGTTTGGATCCCTTTAAATGGCCACATAGAATGCTAGAAAAGTAAATATTGTCAGCATTTGGTTGCATGTAAATGACGCATTGAATGCTGGGAAAGCAGAAAATGTGTGGTTTGGATGCCTGTAAAATGACTTGTAGAATGCTGGAAAAGTAGCTGACTTGATGATAAATTACCATATTATGCATATTACATTGCTCTATGAGCTGCCTTTTCTAAACAAATGTATCAACGTAATTACATCTTTATTAAAACACATAATAACAATTGATGTGAACAAAATAAAACAAATCAAACAACATAAGCAAGTACAACCATAGTTGCCAACCCGTGACTCGACTCGTGACTCGATTTCTTAATTTTATGACTCGTGACTCAACCCGACTCATGGCTCGTAAGAGTTTTCGACAAGAACAAAAATTTAGTTGAAAAAATACAATTATCTATCAAAAGAAGAAGCATGTAAAACATATAACCCAATAGCACATAGAAAAAGCACAAAGCTAAAAATATAAATGCTTGTAACTTGCATGCACAAAACTAATTAAGTTTTGGTTGGAACTTATTCATGGGTGAATACGCCCATGATTTATGATATGGTTGGAAGGAGATTTGTGGTGGTTCGGACCAAGAACCCAAGATTGTCCAAGACTAGGAGCCTCCCGCACATGGTTTTTTGAAGCTAAACTTTGACAGGTTTGCATGAGGAACCATGGTCCTGCCGGAATTGGGGGAGTTTTGAGGGATGAATTTGGTATGAAATGGGCTTTTGCAGATCCCACTGGAGTCGCAGACGCTAATGAAGCTGAAGTGCGTCCTATCTACCAAGGGATAAGGTATCTTGAGAATGAAGATTTGAATAAAGTAGTGGTAGAAGAGACTCTCTCTTAGGGGTGGCAACGGGGCGGGGACAGATGTTGCACTCCTCGTCCCCGCGTGGGGGATGGCGGGGGAATTCATGTCCCCGCCCCGTGGGGAAAATCTAATCCCCATCCTGCCCGCACAGTACGGGGAAACGAGTTTAATGGATTTTTTATTAGAAAATTCTACTAAAATGCATTTAAGAAAGATATTAGGGAAAATTTAGGAATACCAAACGAAATTTGTTCTATGGTAAGTGCGGCTACCCAAATTAAAAGCGGAAAATCCAATTTTGTGAGGGGGTTACGGTGCGGGGCGGGCCAAGAGCAATCCACATCCCCGCCCCGCCCCCGCTTCAGGGAATTTTTTCAATCCTCGTCCCCATCCCCCACTTAAACCAGGGAATCCCTGCCCCGTTCGGGGCGGGTCGGATCCCCTTTTTCGCGGGTTTAATTGCAAGCTCTACTCGCTCTTATGATAAGGTATCATAGGGACTTTCATTCCTTCCTTTAAGGATTTGCCTCTTTCTTCGATGAGATCCAAGACAGGGCGGGGGATGCATTGATTTCTTTCTATCATGTTAGGCGGTCAGCTAATGGTGTGGCGGACCGTTTAGCTAGAGATGGTGTCTCTAGCAAGAAAGTTAAGCTAGTTGACTTCGTTCCTCATTGACCTTCAGTGGGGCTTGCTCTTATCTTTCTTTTTCTATGTTCTTTCTCTTCATTTGTATAGACCCCCTCAGTGTTTTTTTCGCATTTAATGCAATTGCCTACCATTAAAAAATAATAATAATAATTAAGTTCTAAGTTCCAACTTCCAAGTTTTCAATCATCAAAACAAGAAACTCAGGCTCAGTGACTTGGCTTGACTTGTAAGTCTTATTTTTTCAACTCAACTCGCGGCGACTCATAAGAGTCACCAGACGACTCGTAAGAGTCTTTAATAGAGGCAAGTCTCCCATGCGACTCGACTCGAAAGCCCAACGACTCAACTCGACTCGTACGACTCATAAAAGTTTACAACCATGAGTACAACCGCATCCGACAAGTGCCAAATTTCTTCATTTTCAGCGCTCGTTAATCAGCCGGTGATAATCATTGTTGCTTTCTATCACTGTTAAGTCATCTGGAAAGTACTCGTCAACCCAAATAAATAATTGGATGTAATCTTTTTTTTTTTTTGAACGGCAACGAGATGTCATTAAAATAAACATAGACTGAGGAGGTGCCTAAAAGTACAAACCATAAAAGTCACAAGAATAAAAAAATGTACAGAAATCGAAGGGCCAGGGAGGAAGTCAAAGAGCTCAATGCTCTCCCTGTATACACCCCCTCTAGCTAATCTGACTGCCATTAGCTGACCGCTTAATATGGATAAAGGAGATCGATGTCGCCCCAATTCTGTCCTGGATCTCAATAAATAAGGCGGCAAATCTCCAAGGTACCACATGTGAACCTCTTACCCAACTAATGACATTGAGAGAGGCCCCTTACACCACCACCATGTTTAAATCTACATTTTGGAGCATCTTAATGCCTTGGTGGACGACACGAACTTCCGCCTCATTTGCATCGGCCACCCCAATTGGGCCTTTAAAAGCCCATAACACCACCACTTCTTCGTCCCTCAACAGGCCTCCAAGGCCAGATGGTCCAGGATTCCCCATACTAGACCCATCGAAATTCATCTTGAGAATCCCTTGCCTGGGTTCTTCCAAACTTGGACCACTTTGTGTTGAATACTAGACCCACAACATATCTCTTTCCAATTGTGCCATAAGTCATAGGCAGATACAAAACGAAAGCATGGCAATGTTTTCACGCAAGAGATAGTTAGGGCAATCACTTTGTTGAATACGAACTGAGCTCCCTTTGTGAATTCCTTGAATATCCTTGCATTTCTCTCTTTCCATAGCACCCAAATAGTTGCTAGCAAAGAAACTTGCCAAAGTATTTCCCTTAGAAGCAGGAACCTTCTCTTGAGGTGCCGCTCCCACCTCGGAACCTCGATTCGGTGCTCCTTAGGAAGGAGCTTCCAGGGAGTGCGACCCCAGAGAGACAGGAACCGCTCTAATGACGCTCCCAGCTTGCTTCTATTACTTTATAAGTCCCACCTTCACCAACTTCCTTACATCAAACTCCTCCAACTGTTCAAAGTACTTCAATCGAGCAAGCACAAAGGCTTGTACATCTTAAGAAGGCACGAGGAACGAGTGCACACAAATGAAGATGGTTAGAGATTAGCTTTTAAATGTACTTAAATTTTGAAAGATACATATGAAAATGGTTAGAAACTATTATTTTTTGATGAACATGAATTTTGAAAGATATATAAATAAAATATTACATACACGCTCCCATGGCGCTCCCAAACTTACTCTTCTAGACCACACGCTTCCCTGACCCTGCCCCCGCCCCCGCTTCGTGCTTCTAAGGTATTTCCCCTTTCCTCTTCCATGGCACCATAGCCCAACTTTCCAAAAGTTCCAAGGTTTTTGTTGGGAATACCCATGCTATACCAAATCTAGTTAATAATTTACCCCATACCTCTCTAGCCAACTTGCAATGTACAAGTAGATGATCTACAGATTCTCCCACCTAAATGCATAGGGCACAATAATCTATAATCCACATTTTCCTTGTGCTCAAGTAACACTATAATCTAGTAAAAAATTTCATCATAGGCTCATTACTTTCAAGAGAAAGTAGAAAATAGAAAATAATAATGTTTTTATTCTGCAGGATCATATTAAATCACTTATTTGAAGTATTTTCTAGATGACTTGAGAGGAACAAAAAGCAAGGTTGATTATCACCGAATGATTAACGAGAGTAGAAAATGGAGAAATTTGGCACTTGCCGGATGCAGTTATACTTGCTTATGTTGTTCGATGTTGTTTATTTTGTTCACATCAATTGTTATTATGTGGTTTATCAAGATGTAATTACACTGATAAATTTATTTTTATTGGGAAGAGGCAGCTCATAGAGCACTTATATGCAATATGCGTAATATGGTAATTCATTATCAAGTCGGTTAAAGAAAGGGAACTGGGAATGGAAAAGTTCGAGGGCGGAGCTTTGGAAAACTGGCAATGCGTACATTGCTTCTACAATAATTTTGGATGGAGGCAGAGATGTAGAGGTGTCCGCTAAAGAGGTTGAATCGATGCCCCCTACCCTTTGGGGGGAGAAGATCCAGTGGGAATTTCGGTCATATCTCAGATAATCAACATCACAATTGGCTCTACTCTCCCTGTCAATACCTTAACTTTAGATGGAGGAAGGAATGTCGTTGGTGTCATCAGGCGAGACTCTCCCTACAGTGAGTCCCTCGTCCTAAGGAGGTTCCCAAATGTGGAGAGAATGACCCTTGGCCCGATTCCGGTAATATACTCTACCAAAATAATTCAGGGTTCCCATCCTAATCTATCTCAAGTAAGGAAGTTGAGATTCATATGGACTTTCTAAGGGCTTGCATGTTAGGGTAAAAAAGAACCCTAACAAAACCTTACAGGAGCTTTGGAAATGGGCTAGAGAGGCCTGGGATACCCCATTACACTGCCCCTCTATATTGGCACCAAACGAGGTTCTTTTTATATTTGAATTTGAATCTCAAGCTTCACAGATCCTTGAATTGGGCCCTGAGGCCTTAGGCAATAGTTTGCTTTCCCTCTCTCCATGGAAAAAGGAATACATTCAAGGAGAGGAGGTTTTTTGGGTTCATTTCCTCAGCATCCCGCTTCACGTCTGGGCTGTTTCAACGGTGGAGGCGCTGGGGGCTCTTTACGGTAGGGTTGTAGACATTAAAATAGAAGGTAACCATAAGAATTGCATGAGTTATGTTTCAGCCAAAATCGTAGCTCCCCGATGGCATTTTTTTCGCTCCTCTGTTAAGCTCAAAATTTTAGACCAAACCTACACCGTGGGCGTTGAGTTCTCGGTGGCGACCTCTGACTCATTTCTCCTCGATTTGGCTCCCGGCCCGACGGAGGGACTATCTCGGGGGATCGGGGATCCTTTGTCCGGCGAGCCGTTGAACCCTGTAGGGATTTCAAATTTCAAATCTTCAAATCCTGAGGGCGGGGTTATCGAGAAAGGTCTTTCCGTTCACCTAGAAAATCCGTCGGTCTGTCCCACAAAATCCAAGCCTAGAAATTTTATTCCTAGACAGAAAGTCGACGGCTTGAATGCGTGTTCCAAGCCAGCTGGTCTGAACAGAAGAGTCAGGAAATTGTTTGACTTTCGACCCTCTGCTGGCGCTCATGTTGGGCCAAAGTCGTTGGCCAAGTCGCCTCAATCTCACCACACTATAATGATGAAAATTCTAGAGACTGCTTTGGCCTCGGCTCAAGGATCAAGGAAGAACAGGTTACTCAACATCCTTCAATTCTTTGCCAAACTGGGAAGGATTGGCCCTTGCCACAGGTAATTTTGCTCTCTATAATCCTAAACCCTGGAGTAAATTAGGGGCATATGGGTCTACTTGTGGATATAATACGAAAGGAAATCTTTGGAGATAAGGACAGATATAAAATAGATACAAATTGCGTGATAGATAATAATAGATATTAGATCCAAGAAGATCTAAAGGAAAGAAAAGTCTTCAGTTAAAGCTTTATCTGGTCTCCTTGGGGAACGTGCTTGGGATGCCAAGTGTATACTATAAATGTATGGCAAAGGCGGTGACGGCACCCGTCTCTCTGAGGCTATCATGATTAGTTTTGTTGGGAAAGGAATTTTAGCTCTTCAAATCTGCTTCATACGAGACAACCAGATTGTGGGGCCCAAAATATAGGTAGTAATGGGCGGTTATGCTAATACATATAAAAAAGGGGGGTAATGAAGAAAAGAACATAAACGTCCTTTGGCTTTCCTTAGGAAAGGGATAGTAAAAACATCTGTTGTACTTAGGAAAATGGCTTCATCATCTTCTTCCTCGGGAAGTCCAAACATATAAGCGGAAGCGAAGGGAGGCACCCGATTGTTCGCAATGGTTTGAGACTCGCAGATGGGTCAGAAGCCTGAAATATAGTGAAGCAAAAACCTCAGTTGAACCTCCTACATTAGCTAAATTGGTAAAACGAATCATCAAAAGATAGTGGAAGCAGTTCCAGGAGGACTGCAGGAATAACGTGGAAGAACTTTTTCCTATAACCGGTACTCATAATGTCAAGGATATTTGCATTCCGATATACAAGCTTTCTTTTTTCAGAGGTTGTCTGGAGAATGAAAACAAGTCACGTAGGCTAGAATGGGAAGCTAAGCAAATTATTTGTATTAGGAAGATAAAGGAACTGATAGCTATCCGGTTGGATCCAATAGAAGAGGTTCCTTTCTCAGAGGCTCCAATTCCAGTTCCTCTTCTTTGGAAAAGAAGTTTGAAGCGAACTCCGAGAAAGGAACCTCTTCTTTTTTCTTTTCTTTTTTAAAAAAAGAAGAGGTTCCTTTCTCGGAGTTCGCTTCAAACTTCTTTTCCAAAGAAGAGGAACTGGAATTCCAGATTGGGATTTTAATGAGGGATTTGAGGAAGTGTTCATAATTTTTTGTCCAGAGTGTATTGATGGTTTGGTGTATGGTTTGTGAAGTTCCTTTGAAGACGGTTTTTTAGGGGGTTGTAATTAATTTCTGGTGGACGGAAGAAGTTAGGAAGCTTCAAGATCTTCGTAGAAGATCGTAGAGAATCTTATCGAGGTCTCTTTAAGTTAGTGTATAGGTAGGATGTAGATTTGGATTTTTGCTCACTGGTGATAAATGTGCAGGGGGTGGTACAGGAGGTATTTAGTCTTGGAATCTTTCCGGGGCCTGGAGTTTCTCTTTAAACCGCTCATATGAAGTATCTCATGGGGGATTTAGTCCCTTTCTCACAACATGGGGTAGTACAAAGGAAAGGTTAATGTATGGTGATGGTTTCTTTTTTAATACGGTAGATAAAGATCTCGAAAAGGAAGGGACATAGAGACCTAACATAATGGGAGTGCATGGAAGTATTCATCTATCTTTAGTGGTTTCATAACTATAGATTTTGTTTCGTTCTATTGGCCAAGGGGTATGCCCCTGGCCAACCTTACTTGATACTATGTAATGCAAGCTGGGACCCCTGGTCCCCATTGTGACTTTCATAGCAGCAATAAATTGTCATCTTTCAAAAAAAAAAAGTCGGTTACTTTTCAAGCATTCTACAAGCCATTTTACAAGCATTCAAACAACACATTTTCTACTTTCCCAGCATTCTACGAATCATTTACATGCAACCAAATGCCAACAATATTTACTTTTCTAGCATTCTACATGTCATTGAAAGGCATCTGAACAACATATACCACTACTCTCCCAGGGATTTCTCTGGAATATACTTTTCTTGTCCCCTCCATGTTCACTACTTATCCCAGTACTCCCCATCATCCAAACAAAGCCTTAGATAATTCACATTTACCCCAAAGAATCCTTTCTACGAGAAAGAAAACAATTGCCACTCTACACATTATCTTCTTCTTTTTTGAATGGTACTGATGGGGACATCAACAATGGGTGTGGATTCAAGGTTTACAAGGGCAGACGTGGACGAGACTGATGGTGGAGACTATAGCATGGGCCACGAACATGGGTGTCTTTTTTTATTTATTTTCTATTTTCGTCATTTTATTTGTAGCCTACTTTTCATGCATCAAATCTCATTCGTTTGGCGTGCATTTGGTATTATTAGAAAGGTTTTTCAATTACCTATCTAATGAGCCCAAGATCATATGTTTTGGATGTGATTTGAGCAAGTTATGAGTGATTTTAGGAAGTGGTATAGGTCTATTACGGGATTATTATTTTAGGTTAGTTTTAACTTTATTTAGTTTACTTTGGATTAGATGAATGGTTGAGATTAGTTGCTTAGGTTTTAAGTTATCTCCTATGGTTTGTTTTCTTATAAATTCATCTTATGAAAGCAATGTAAGGGACTTTTTGAATATTGAAGAGAATTGACGTTTTACTTGAAGCCAGAAATTTAGCCTTTCTTCTTCTCTCTTCCTCTTATGGTTTGAAACCATCTTCTCTCATCTATTATGTTCTATTTTTTCAATCAAATCAGCACAAACAAGGTAAGTAAATTAGATTTTCTATTTTCTTTGTTCTTGAACCCTAAAACTAGAAAAACCCAAAATCTATTTTCTTTGTTCTTCAAGATCTTATTTTGAGATTTTGAGGGATTGTTTTAGTGATTAAATCTCACCTAAAACTCACAAGAATCTCAACTTCCAAACCTTTTTTAACCCTATTGCAAGTTTTTACTCTTCTCAGGCCAGAAAACGTTTTTAAAGATCCATAGCCTAAACCTACTATCAAATCAGAACCTAAACCCTAGAATTACCTTTATTTTACCTACCTAAACCCTTACCTAAGATCTGGACAGCAGTTTCCTTCAATTTCCAGATTTGTAGAATTACAAAAATACCCCTACGGCCTAAATCTGAATTGTTTTGACCCAATTCCTGTTGCTGGATTTTTTTTTTGTTTTTCTTCATTGATTATTATTAATTTTTCATGCTTTTGTTACATCTAATTGATAGGTCTTACATTATCTTTTAGTTCTTTTAATTAGTTGCATGTGTAGGCCTAGTTTCAGACTAATCCTTCTATTCTCAATTCATCTTACGAATCTTTATCGCTTTGAATGATTTGTATAAGGTTTAGTTCATGCCTAATTATGATCTTTATAATTATTTATGCTATTTAGGCCTCTCATTATTGAAGTTGTCCATAGATTAATTAGGCGTTAATTCAGCCCTATATTAGTTGTTAAGTGCTCTTTTAGTTTTCCGTATAAGCCCTAAGCTGTCATAAAGTCTTAATCCCATTAAGGGTGTAGGATTTTCCTTAAATTAGGTATTGTCCTGCATCAGGTACTCTACACAATACCTTTGAACTTGGAAAACAAAAAGGATCCATATTTTTCAATGAATTTTCAATTTCCAAACATGAAAAATAAACTTGAGCGACACTGTTAATAGTATTTAAATATTTTTTTCCTTTTTTTTGTAAAACCTATTAGTTCAATAACCTATACCGATTAGTACTTTCTAGTTTGATAACTTTATTTATACCTACCTATTCTAACAACTAGAGCCTGGTTGCAAGGATGTTAAACTGTAGGGACTCTACAGTAAAACATTACAGTAGGCTTTTCTTTTCTTTTTATTTTGTACAACTGAACATATATGTAAGTAACAGCATGACACCCATCTTTAAGTTACCATGTTCAACCAAATTACATCATCAAGCTATGATAATCATGATCTTTCACATCATCAAACTAGCAAAAGGATGAAGCAATTCGACAAGTATAATAATTTTGGGCATGCAAGAACATGAGTATGCAAAAGCTTCAGCTCTTACATTATCCCATTCCATGAAGGCATGAACACGTCGAGGCATTCATGAGGAAAACATGTACCAGGGTACAGCAGTAATAAATTTTTCTCTACCCCACGCACTTGCAGGTCTATGATAGGGGTGCAACTCAGATCGGGCTCAACCCGAAAAATTGTCGGGTCGGGTCGGGTTGTGTTTTTCCAACCCGGGTTGAGTTTGGGTAGCATTCGGGTTGGGGCAACCCGATCCTAGTGAAACCCGACATTTTTTATCTTTTTTTTTTGCAAGCTTAGAAACTCGGGTTGGGTCGGGTTGAACTCGGGTCAGGTCGGGTCGGGTCAGGATGGAAAAAAAGGGTTCATCGGGTCGGGTCAAGTTGAAACTCGTCGGGTTGGAAATCAGATCCGGTTGGAAAAATGGGTTCCTTAGGTTGGGTCGCGTTGGCCTCAACCCAACCCGACCCAAGTTGCACCCCTAGTTTATGCATCCAAATTCATGTATGTGCAGTGACAACTTGAACCAATGCTTAAAAATGTTTAAAAACGTGGATGCGGCGCGGAATGCGACCGAAGAAAATTCTAGTCGACTAGGCACGACACAGTCGAGGACTCGGTTGACACAGTCATAATTCAGGAGGGTCAAAGGAGTTTTTATTGACTCTGTAGGGCAAAATGCAGAACACGGCGGCACAACGCGGAATGAGACCAACGTAAAAGGGAGTCAACTCGGAGGAGTCCACGATGACATGGGGGAGTTTTAAAACTATGACTTGAACACGTGCAGTAAATACCAAGAGAAGATGCACGTACCAGTTACTGCTTCCAAGAAAGCAATATAATTATTTACGATCAAGCCACCTTCTTCAAGAAGCACTGCTGCAGCACGAGCTTTTTGAGCAGCTTCCGGCTGTTCGAAGCGAATGTATCCCGATTCTTCCCCCTTTGAATAGTCAACATACTTCACACAAGAAAAAGGCATAAATGGGTATTTATCAGATTCCTACTACAGGAACTCGTATCAATAACATAGAGATTGACAGTTTCCCATAGTACTCTCAACACGCATGTCATGAAAAAGAGGTGATACTTAAAGCATAATAAATATTTCTGTATCTTTTTCTTTTTTAATACGCAGCATGTGATGACAAATTAGGTCTGATTTTTTCATGATTTCAAAGAATACACGGTTAAATTCACTGGGAAATTGGTAGGAATTTCCCTGTGCCTAAGACTAGCTTTTCCAGTCACTCCAGTGCAGAAGCCTTTTGCTTCCACTATATTAGAATCTGTATGATTAAGAGGTATCGACATAGATAAAAAAAACATCATTCAGCAACCAAGAACCCAATTTGGAATAGAAGGTTGGAAGAACTGGTAATAAAGGAAGGAAGCAAAGAAGATGCAATGGCATAGGAGGCATTGATCACAATAAAAAAAACAAAAGGTGCGATGACCACAGAAGGGAATATAAGAGAACGAAGGAAGAGTAAAGATGAGAAAGAAGTGGTGCTTTAAGTACCAACTCTTGGGAAAAACAAATAGAGCAACGGAGATGAGGTTACAAGATGAGTTAGTGAGGTCTCTTTTGTTTATCTTGTTTTGTGTAACAGGTAAAAAATGAAGCAGAGAAGTGACAGATAAGGTGTTATGAAAGGGGAGGCAACAAGAGAAGAGAAGCAGAAGTGATGAGGATAAATAAAAATGTGAGAGAGATGGAGAGATGAAAACGTATGAGTTTAAAAGGAATAGGAAGGAGTCATAATCAAAAGAATGCATTTCTTCAATGCTTGTAAGTCCTTTGAAATCTATACAAGATGAAAAACCCAAGAACAAAATCACTGTGCTTAATTACCACATGAAGGAAATTAAGATACGAGAAAGTGAAAGAACGCATTTATTTTAAGAGCCATTTAGGCCTTTAGCAATTAAAAGAACTGATAAAAAGAAATAAACATCAAGAATAATACAACAATAGAATAATAAGATGCTTAGTAGATACAAATGCAGGGAAGAAAGATATACTCTGACTTCAACAATACCAACAAAACAAATTAAGAATAATAATCACTGAAGACTTGATTTCCGTTGTACCTTCACAATTCCAAATTTTTGGAAGACACACTTCAGATCCTCCCGTGAGATGACTTCCTCATTGTGTGTATTGTTAGTTGCTGAGGGCATTTCTTCATGGATTGTTTCTTTTTCTTCCTTCTCCTGGATTGCATCTTCAATAGCCTTTTCACTACTCTCTTGAATGACATTTTCTGTAACCTTTCCTTCAATGTCATCTGTAGCAGCCTTCCCTCCATTCTCTCTTTCAACATCTGCAGATTTGTCTTCAATACCTTTAACATTTTCTGAGTCCATTTGTTCAGCCTCGGTAACATTTTTTGTGGAATCAGGGTTGTCTTCTACCTTGTTAACATTTACATTTTCAATCTCTTGACTGGTACTGTCATGTTCAGTAGATCCTTCCTTTGACATACTCTTTAACTTAAATGCAACAATTAAGCCTCTAGGGTAGCTAAGATCATCACAAAAAAATGTAATTAGATCACTAAAATAATATCAAAAGTAAATTCAAGTGACAAGAAAAAAAAAAGGATCTCAGCAATTCACAAAGAATGGAAAGCACCAACCTCTCATTCATGTGGGGTCCTTTTTTGTTGTTTGAACAAGATTTATCAAATTGCTCCATTTTTCCCCTTTCAGAGTCAAACTCTTTCCTGAATTGCACAAAGATAATATGAGATTGGACAGCCACAAAATGACACTTGATATTTAACAAAGTTATTGACTGAAACTGCAATTTGAACATATTTTAAGAAAAACAAAAAATTATTAAAATAAATAAATCTTCAAAGGTACCCAAAAATGCTTTTCTACATAAACTAGCTCACAACGTAATCAAACCGCGTCGATTCGACCGAGTTCCAAACCAAGTCGACAAGTTTTGAAACACTACTTTGACCCATAAGTATACTCACGCTCTCTAGAGAACTCTATTGCTTTTTCTTGTCCTGCAAGCTGACTCATCATCCAAGTTACAGACCAAACCAATTTCTCCAACAATAATCTTGTGGTCATCCTACCACCAACAATGAATTGGTTATTCAACTCATATCCTAAGATGAATTCTTGTAGGCGAAAAAAAGAAAGAATAATTATCTCTTTATTATAGTCCCCAGTGAATTAGTTATTCAACTCATATCCTAAAATGAATTCTTGTAGCCAAAAGAAAAAAGAAAAATTATCTTTTTATTATAGTCCCATCTAAGACTTGAAAATTCTAATCATCCAATGTAAGAGGAGTCAAAGCTCTGTAAGATTTTGAGTCCCAACAGTAATCCGAGTACTGATAATGAATTGGTTATTCAACTCATATCCTAAAATGAATTCATATCTTAAAATGAATTCTTCAACTCAAATCAACTCAACAAAGCCTTTGTCCCAAACTAGTTGGGGTCGGCTAAATGAATCCTTTAGTAAAATTTCATGAAGAAGGTGACAGGAATCTACCCGGCTCTAATCATGGCTCTAGTTGGGTTCTTCTACATGGATCATTTTCTTCTATTCTATACTATCCAACGTCATGTTCTCTATTATGTTCCTAGCTATCAAGTCTTTCCTCACTGTTTCTACCCAAGTTGTTTTCGGTCTGCCCCTATGTCTTTATACTCCATCAATTTGGCACGAGTCGCCTCTTCTCACCGGAGCATCCAAAGGCCTACATTGGATATGTCCAAACAATCTTAAGCAGTGCTCTCATCTTCTCCTCAATTGGTGCTACCCCGACCTTTTTACGAATGTCTTCATTTTTAATTTTATCTACCCTTGTGTGGCCGCACATCCATCTAAGCATTCGCATCTCCGCTACACTCATATTATGCGCATGCTGCTTCTTGGTGACCCAACATTCTGAGCCGTACAGCATGGCTAGCCTCACAGCTGTCTTAAAATGAATTCTTATATATATATATATATATATATATATATATATATATATCTTTTATTTATAGTCCCTGCTCAAAGTCCCAACGGTCATCCTAGTACCAAAAATGTATTGGTTATTCAACCCATACCCTAAAATGAATTCTTGTAGCCAAAAAAATATCTTTATATTATAGTCCCTTCTCAGACTTGCGAATTCTAATCATCCAGTGAGCATTCCCAATGGTATGCTTTGTAAGAGGAATCAAAGCTCCACAAGATTTTAAGTCCCAAAAGTCATCCTACTACCAACAATGAATTGGTAATTCAATTCATATCCTAAAATGAATTCTTGTGGCAAAAAAAGAAAGGAAGAAAACGCAGCGCTTTATTATAGAACCTTCTCAAACTTGCGACTTCTAATCATCCAATGAGCATTCCCAGAAGTATGCCCTGAAGAGGAGCTGAAGCTCCACAAATTTTCGCTATTCACTCCACTCGGTATCTTGAACAGATTTTGTAGGAGGGATGGACAAGTGGTTCAAGCCATAGCATTGGGAGTTCTGCCTAGATGGTAGCTCCCACAAGTAACTACAGTCAAGGACAAAGCAAATGCAAGGATGTCCAACTCAAGAAGATACATTGATGAGATTTTCATGCCTAAACCATGACATGAGGTGACTTAATAAAGCATAAATAAGATTCCCAAAAGAATAAAACCATCGGCATGTATCCCATGACAAACACCAACTGGAAATAATCAGTATTTGCTTCAATTGCCATCCGTTGACTAGCTCACATTGTGAGGAAACATTATATTGTCCCTCCAAATCAACAAACACGTGCAACCAAGGTTTGAAATTCAGGTTTCGGTTTCAATTTCGATCGGCGCGGGAAAGGAAACATTTTGGTTACGGTGGAAACTTCGGTGGAAATCTTGTAAAATCAAGGAAATGTATGGAAACATATGCAAATGATGAAATTTTACGATGAAACTTTGGGAAATACAAGAATAAGCACAAATACATACTTAGAAACCATCATATAAGCAAGAAAGTCATCCATGACGGATGGCTTAATCACATCAAACACCTAGTGACATGAGTTGTCGCATATGTCTGGAACAGTAAAGTCAATAAAAAAGTACAATATAATGAAGCATAAGATAGTACAATGACCCGTGTCCCCTCCAGACCTCAACTCTATGTCAATACCAAAGAATTACGTTACGAGGAAAAAATATGTTTCTTTGATTTGCAGTGTTTTTTCGATTTACAGCAGACTAGGAGTTGGGACGGGATTTTTTTGGTTTTATGACAAAATAGCATTTTTTTATGGCTTCAACAAATAGCATTATACGATGTAAATCATAAAATCTTTCCATTTTTTTTGTGGTTCCGACCATTCCAGTCTAATTTTAGGAAAGTCGGTCGAATTTCAAGAATTTCGATTGAAATTTAAATTTTTCAAAAGAATTAATGACGTGGAAGGAATTCATTGAGATTTTGTTTCGGTGGGGATGGGGGGGAAAACATTTCGATCGTCTCGGGAAAAATTCCGTGAAATTTAAAACAATGAATGCAACTAGAAAAAGAACCTAATTAGTGACTTTCATTTCTTTCCCTTTGTGTGGAAAAAAAACAAGAAAATAAACAAATGCCACAAAAAGAAAGGAAAAGGGCATAGGCCAACGACTACTATAACAACCCAAAAAGTTGAGAACATTGCTTTATTTAACAAAACAATGAGGCTCGACATTGGACTTGAAAGTTCTGCGTACCAAACAAATTGAGACCATGGATACAAACAAGAATTTAGATCCCAAAACTAGGAAAGGAGAGTTTATCACAGTTGAAATCTCTTCACAAGGCAAATTACACACTAAGCTCACTTGAAATCTCTCTCAAAAGATATACAATTTGAAGCCTAAGAACGAATCTCTTCAAGAATAACGAAATTAAAAAAAAGGATTTTGATCACCCAATGTTATATTCAAAACATGTTTAGGCGTGTCTTAAACTTACCAAAGAAAGTAGAACCCCTTATATAGGAGAGGAGGGCTAAAACTAGCCATTTCCCACTCCCCCAACAGCTCTAGCCGTTAGAAAATATTTAAAAAATGCAGAAAATCGCTCCCAGTCGACCGCGGATTTCTGATCAACCGCCGTCGACATACTACCTTTTTTTGTTTTCTTCTCAAAATGCCGCCGGTCAACCGGCCAATCCCCGATTGACCACGAAGCCCTATTTTTTCCCTATTTCATATATTTCTTCTTTGTCCATTGGATTATTGGTTCGCTTGATTTCTCTCATTTGTTTAACATATTTGGAACCCTTTTAGCTGCCTTGGAGTGCCTCTAAGTGGGATTCATTGTAGGATTAGATTTATACAATCTAACACAAGACTTTGACCTTGAATCTTCCATTTGATCTTCAATCTTCAAGTCTTGGTTTTTTCCCTCTTCATGGATCTTAATCTCCTCTTTGGCTTGCTTGATCTTCAAGCTTGATTGGGTGCCTTGAGTTTGAACCTTAGAAGAAATCTTTAACTCAAAACACAAAATTCATTAGCATAACTTAATGAATCACCTTGTGTTTGGAATCATCTAAACAAGATTAGAAGATCGCCAAGGATTGAACCAACACCCTTTCTGATTTTCTGCAACCAAAACAGTTGCTTCTAGTGTTACAGTGAAGAGAGAGAGAGAGAGAGAGAGAGAGAGAGAGAGCATCGGTTTGTCAGGGTATACCTTCGATACTGTTCTTGGAGGGGAAGGGGTTTACGACAGCCAAGGCATCGCTAGTGAGGGAAATTTTTCCCTTCTCTCCATGTTCTCCGCATCGTTGATTTCATTTATTTCATTGCTTGATGCGTTTTTTAAAACTAGTTGGTTTTCTTTATTTCTCTTCCTCTTCTTCAAACAGGTTTTTTAATGGCAACTCTCTTCGACTTTTTGATACAAGTTTGGAGACTTGTAAAGGAATACGAATAAAAGAGGGTATTTTAATGGCAACTTCCCTTTCTTTTCTTTCTTTTTATTTAAAAAGAGTGGAGTGAAGGCGCGAAACGTGGAAGGCAAAATTGATCGTTTATCATGTCTTTTTCTTTTTAAAGATGACATATTTCATTAATACTCAAAACTGCATTCAGGACTAGAAGTCCCAGCCAGCAATACAAGAGATTAACAAATTTTGGCATGGGCATACCCAAAACCTATTCAAAGAGAACATACAAATATAACAGAGAAACGTAAAAAAAGCCCCTTTCCTTCTACTCTAACATGCTTTCTTTCTTTGAACTATCTAGTGCAATCCAAAAAAACTTGCAACCGCCCTTCTGAGGATGCCCAAAAACTCTGGATAGCTTGAACCATAATTCCTCCCTAGAGACCCTAAACCGCACACTTCTCAAGATTGTCCAAGATATGTTGAATCATGAAATCCGGCATTTCTACAAGGAGCTCCTCCGGAACTTGCTCCGGACGACTAGGGATTTTTCTATCCGCAATTCTTTCTTTCACTTGTCGGATACCAACAATTTTGTTAGCTTCCCAATTAAGCCTCCTCATATCTTTTTCTTCTGCCACAAGAAATTTAAAGAACGGACGTGCAAAGAGAGGCAATTGGGTTTCCCTAATTTCCGTTGTCCCAGTGAGACGGGTTAGGGTGAATGGGCATTCGTGAGCCTCTTGTCTGAAGATATCCCATTGCTTTTGAAGTAAGTCATCAGCTACCTCTTTGGGCCAAGAGTCCATTATAGCAGCCTTTCCTTCATCATAAACCATCTCTTCGATCCTCCTTAATATGTCTTCCAGAATCCTCACCTCTGTAGACAAATGAAGTCGTCTACCTTCATAGGATGATAGGATACGGAAGAGCTAGAAGAAGTGCCTTGGTTATCCATCCTCAAATAGAATCTAAGAGACCAAAACGCAGATCCGACACGAAAACCGAGAAACACCTCGAGGAGCCTTAAGAAGCAAGCAGCAAAAAAGAATTCTCCGAAGGGTTGCGAAGAAGCAGAACAGAGGTATAAGACCTAGAAGCGACCACAAAGCAAAACACCAAAAGGATCTATAATAATAAAATAAAATAAGCGAAAGGACCAAAGATCCACTCCTCGGGAACCCGAAATAAGCAGAGACGAAATAGCATGCCAAACAAGGAAACAGACAAGACTACCCTCAGAAGCTAGAGATCAAAGCAAGAGATCCTAAAAAATCTATAAGCCAACCCTAGAAGCCCAAAAGTGAAGGCCCAGGCTGGCCCACGCCAACTTTAGAATTTGAATTTTGAATGCAGAGGGGGAAATCTACGGGGCCCCGATCCACCCCGCGATCAGGCCGAATCCAAACGGCCGGAAGGCACCCATCGGGCCAAAGGGATAGGTCCAGACTTCTCAGGGATTTCAATACCAATCCGGTAAGCATGGTTTAGAATTCTAATTACGGCAAAGGAGCCTGAAACAATCCGTTGAGAAGCAAGAATTTTGACTGAGACAAAGCTCATACAATGCTGATGATTTCCTTCCAATTTTGTTTCAAGGACTCTACCAAGCAAACCTCCAATAGCCTCTACTGTTGATATTGCCCAAGCATGTAAAGGGATGCCATAAAGGTTGACCCACATAGGTTCCTCCCCTTGGATGAATTCCTTTTTCCACAGAGTAAGCGAACTCAAATAGGGTGCCAAGGATTCAGAACTATTAGAAAGAACCTTGAGAGCCTGCATTTCAGAATCAAACATAAAAAGGAGCTCGTCTTCCGATAGAATACATGGGCATTGTAACGATGGGATGTTCCAAGTGCTTTTTGCCCAAAACCAAAGGTCTTCTAGAGCTCCGTTAGGGTTTTTCCTTTTCCCAAGACTTTAGGGATTCCATCTGAGCATCCACTTCCTTACCCGAGATGCACAATATCGGGGATCCTCCAATCTTGTGAGAGATATTGCCTGTGTCAGGCCATGGATCGTCATCCATCTAGGTCGAAACCGGGCTAGCTCGGGAGCAGATTAAAAATCGAGGAACCCATTTAAAGGGGGTTCTACTTCGGCGACACCAACGACAAGTTTCTCGACACTTGAAGTTGAGATACCGGCAGGGGAGGCATTGCCAATTCCCCTTGCCTCTCTCGATTTCTTTTGAAGACACCCCCCGCCCCCGCCACTACCGGATGCTTAGCAAATCGATTACATATTCTACAGATTTTCCGCCAGCTAAAGTTATGGTACTGGCAATGTTGGCATTGCCAGTCCTCCGACAATCTTCCAAGGGGAATTGTTTCATTCATCCTTTATGAAAGCAGTGTATCCCACACACAGTTTCACTGCTTTTCAAACTCAAGGTAGTTGTTACATATGAGGTGAATCAATGGAAGCCCCTTTCATTTCACACAGCGAAAGATACCAGCATCCAAATCTTTATCATGTCTTTATTTAAGAACTGCGTAGTTATTTTCTGTTAGCGTTCCTTTATGAGTGAGAATGCAATATATGCGACACTTTATCTAGTAATATTTGGAGATCTTCAAATTTTACATGTTTTGGGTTGGATTGAAACTAAAATTTTCTTTTTGAATAAATATGTATGCCATACATGAGGTTTTTTATTTTGTTTATAAAATGCATGTAGCATGGATTATGGAATGATATTTTTTGTAAAAAGGTACGAAATTATATATAAATATATATAGAGAGAGAGATAGAGGGCGACCCGAAATAGCACTCCAAACTGACCGGCTAACCCAAAAAGCGAACCAACTTAGCATACCCTCATTGTACCACGTACTGGGCTACCATCGTACCTCATACCCGTTCAAGAACGAACCGCGTTCCAGGTAACATTGGCCATAACCTGGGAATTGTCTGTTTATGAATAGTCATAGCAGTCCTAATCTGAGTCCTGAAACACTTGTCCTTGTCCTCTATCCAAAAAAAACATTGGTCCTTATATCCTTTTATGCTTTTGTTTTTAATGATATATCCTTTATCCTACATTTGGTTGTCATAAATCATGTGGTATGGCAATATCCGACCTAATATAGAAACTTGACTCCTCGCATGCCAACAAAAATTAGAAGTGGGCCCTCATTGTACATTAAGTGGCATAAAGTCATCTCTTATGTCACAAGTATCTAGCAGATCCCAATTGAAAATGATAATAGCACCCTCTTTGATAATATCCTTAGGATTTATAATGACACCTAAACATGATTTTTTTTTTTGAAATGGCAACATGATATATATTTGAAAAGAAAAAAAAGAACCGAGATGGTCCTTAAGGATTACAATGAAAGAAAGAAGTATACAAAATCAAGGCGGGAGGAAGTCAAACCATTCCAAACCCAACCTAGACACACCCGCCCTAGCTAGGGAATCTGCTTCACCATTAGCAGACCTCCTTACATGCTTAAAAACAATAGAAGAACCATGAGTTAGATCTGAAATCTCCTCAAAAAAGGAAAGAAATCTCCACAGAGGAGCCACAACTCCCGAAAGCCAACTGATAACATTTGAAGAGTCGCCTCCCACAACAACCTTGTCATAAAATTCACTACCTCCGCCTCATTTGAATCACTTAGTCCAATGGACCCAGAATACGCCCCTAAAACCTCTCCCAAAGAATCTCTACACAAGCCACCAATTCCAACCGCTCCTGGATTTCCTAAGCAAGAACCATCAAAATTCAATTTCACCAAATCTGCAGGAGGGGCTTCCCAATGTTGAATAATTTGAACTTTGCGCTCCCCTTCATTGCAAATTTTTTTTTTTTTTTAAAACGGTGATCATTATATATATAGAGAAGGGAGGACCAAGGAAGTCACCACGATACAAACAACAAAGAGAAAAAGGAACACTAAATTACACGAGCCTCGAGGAGGCAAATAATCAAAAAACTCCAACCCCTCACGGACAACACCATCTCTGCCAAGTGAATCCACCTCGCCATTTGCCGATCTCACCATCTCTAGCAAGTGAATCTGCCTCGCCATTTGCCGATGATCCCTCAACAATATCTTGAATCTCATCAAAATATGACCAGAATCTCCACGGAGGCACCACGGACCCACGGAGCCAACTAATAACATTCAGAGAATCACCTTCCAAAATAGTTGTATCCAAGCAATCCTTGACAATTCTTTTAATACCCTCAAAAACCGCTCTAACTTCAGCTTCATTGGAATCACACACGCCCAGCGGGCCCGAGAAGGCCCAAAGAGAGTCCCCATTAGACCTCCGAAATAGCCCACCAATACTCGCCGGCCCAGGATTGCCAAAACTCGCACCATCGAAGTTAAGCTTCCACCAACCAGAAGGAGGAGAGCAACATTTTTGCACCACTTTATTCCTAGCTTCCCCTTCCATACATACAATATGCCCAACCTTCCCATAAATCGTAAGCAGATACAAATAGGAACGGGGGTAAGCACCTGGCCCAAGCTATGACAGAGGCAATAATATTGATATAAACCCTATGAGCAGGTTTGTGTACTCCCTTAAACACCCTAGCATCTCTCCCTCCATATTACCCAGAAGGTTGTAAAAAGGCATAAATTCCACAAGATTTTACCTTTCCTCTTCCAAGGAACCATCTCCTAACACGACAAAACTTCCAAAATCGATGAAGGAAACACCTAACAAATCCCAAATCTCTTCAAAATAAAACCCCAAACCTCCCTAGCAAATTTACAGTGCAAGAAAAGATGATTTACCGACTCACCGTCATCCAGGCAAAAAGGGCAATGGTCCACCAGGAACATACCCCTTTTACGAAGGAAACTAGTAGTTTGAATCCTCTTTCTAGTGGCCGCCCACCCAAAAAAGCACACCCTAGGGGGACAAAAAGACTTCCAAACCTTAGCAATAATAGAGGGGGCGGAGGATGGAGCAAGATTCGAATAAAAAGAATTCACAGAAAAAAAAAAACCCGAAGAATCCCAAATCCACACTCTCTTATCCGAACCTGACAACTTAATGTAGCAAGATTCAATTACCTCAAAGAAATGAGCTAAGGCTTCCAACTCTCTATCAAAAAAATTTCTCCTGAAGGCCGGCAACCATACCACTCTCCTATGCTCACGAACAAAGCAATCTTTCACCAACACATCCTTGGAAGAAGCAACAAGAAACAGCTCTGGAAACAAAAGACTAAGGGGCTCAGTGGAGCACCAGGCATCCTTCCAAAATCTGATTCGATCCCCCGAGTAGACCTTGAACCGGGTACCTTGACAAAATGAGTGCTTAATTTTCAAAAGTTCACACCACACAGTGGCCCCCTTCAGGTTAAACAGATCATCAAACTCCCAATTCCCTAACTTGGCATCATACTTACTGCTCACCACTCACCCAAAATTGATCTAGCTCAACCCCGAATCTCCACAGCCACTTACCTAGCAAAGCATAATTAAAATCTCGAATCCTTCTAATCCCAAGGCCCCCCCCCCCCCCGACTTCATTGCAAATTATTTGCCAACATTCCCAAAGATCAAATGCCGATACAAACGAAAAGAGAGGAAGACTTCTAGCCTTAGAAGCGGGAATCGTGCACAAGGGTGCCGCTCCCATGTGAGAACCGCGATTCCGCGCTCCTCCCCAAGGATCGGGTAAGGATCGTGCCCCCAAAGTCTCAGAAAATTAAAAAAAAACACAGAATGATAAAAAATAAAAATAAAAAAAGCGATGAATCTTATCTGGAACGTTTCAGAAATGACGATATTGAAGGAGATGATAAGATCGAAGAGATGAGATCATCTTGAAGGACTGAATACTCCATCGTTTTCTACTTTTAGTCCAAAGTGAAACCCCTAATAAATGGTACTCTGGAAATCCACTACTGTTAAATGATAAAGACACCCCCACTTGTTAATGAATATTAAAATACTATCTTTTATTTGATATAGGCACTCCTGGGAAATAAACCTTGTGATTGGATATCATTCATTGCTGGCTTTTTATTAAAAAATTCTTGCATGCGTGACTTGAAAGGCAGGCTTTTTTTGGCATGAGTGAATGACTCGCTTGAAAACCGTGAAAAGCAGCTTGAAACCTGTGGAAGGCATGCATTTGTTTTACTTGGGACAGCTCCTTTAAGGCTTTTGTTGTACTTGGGAAAGCCCCCTCTAGTGTCAAAGAGCAGTCATAAATACACTAGAGAGGGCTGTCCAAGTAAGAAAATGGGGTGAATATACCACTTTCCTTACATTAAATGCAAAGCATGAGAGCATTGAAAATATGATCTGAACCGTCCACTTGCCAACTGTGATCAATATAAATGTTGTGAATATTAAATGTAAAGAATTTATTTAAGGGAAATGATTCAACACCGCCAGGTTTGGGATGTAGGAATATCTACGGAAAAGTTTGGAACAGAAATACTTTTCTTTAATTCTTTGATTGGGAAATGATATATTAGCCCCTTTTTTACTAGGAACAGCCACCTACAGTGTATTTATGACTACACTTTTACACTAGAGGGGGATGTCTCTAGTAAAAAAAGGGGGCGAATATGCCACTTCCCTTCTTGATTTCCCAATATCTTTCCTCTTTAAGAATGATATTTGGCACTCCGTTAATTTGATAAGGGCACTCATTATTTTCTTAAACATGCCTAATAATAATGTATTAAAGGCAATTGAGACTTAAGTAAATGAATCACATCTATTATTATAATCTCAGCCATCCACTTTTGTGTCAATGACTGAGATTAGTCTAACTTAAAAACCAATTTTCTTATCACAGCCATTCTAAACCTTTACAAATTGAAGGGTTAGGATCATCTTATGGAGATTATTTTTGGGCAAATATGTATTTACATTTGGATCCGATAAATGAACGGTTTAGATCTTCGATGGTTACAAATTACAACTTTTTGTCTTGTTGATGTATTTAAATTTTGAAATATATATGATGATGGTTGGAAACTTGGAAATTGCTACTTTTTGATGTACTTAAACTTTGAAACATATATATGAATAGGATGTACTTGAATTTTGAACGACAAAGAAAATACTACACAGGCGCTCCTAACCTTAGATTCTTCTAGACCCCCACGCTCCTCCGCTCCCGCCCCCGCCCCCGCTTCATGCTTCTAAGCTTCTAGCCCAAAGAATTGAAGTAGCTATAACCCTTACATAAAGCCAATAAGGAGATTTAGCCACCCCTTCAAACACCCTAGAATTCCTTTCCTTCCAAATGACCCACCAAGTGGCCAAAAGACAAATCTTCCATAGAACCTTTCCTTTCTTTTTCCACGGACACAACTCCCAGCTCTTAATCAAATCTGGAATAGATCTAGGGAACACCCAGCAAAATCCAAAGCGCAATAGAATAAGACCCCAAACCTCTCTTAAAACCTTACAATGAATAAACAAATGATCAATGGACTCTCCGTCTAATATGCACAAAGGACAATGATCCACCAACCACATTCCTCTCTTTCTTAGGAACTCAATAGTCTAGATACGCCCACTACAAACAACCCAACCAAAGAAGCTCACCCTAGGAGGACAATGAAATTTCCATATCTTGGCTGAAAGAGGAGCCGCTTCACTAGTTACTAAGTTAAAATAGAAAGATTTGACCGAAAATGAACCTGATGTGCTCCAAACCCACACTCTTCTATCAACCCCACACCTTTTGATATAACACCCTTCAATCAATCCAAACAACTGAGTAATTGAATCCAATTCTCTGTCAAAGAAACCTCTTCTGAAACTTGGTTTCCAAACTACCTTAAGATTCACCCTTTCGAAACAATCGGCAACTGGGAAAAGCTCCTTAAGAGGCACAACCGAACACCAAGCATCTCGCCAAAATCGAATCCGATCACCCACATATACTTTGAACCGAATGCCTTTGCTAAACTCATTGACCACCCTTCAAATATCATGCCAGACAGTCAAACCTTTCGGCCTGTATTCATCAGCAGAGCACCACCTACCAACCATAAAACCATACTTACTTCCAATCACCTTTACCCACAAGGAAGATTGCTCCACCCCAAACTTCTAAAGCCACTTACCCAAAAGGGCATGGTTGAAATCCTTAACTCTCCTAATACCGAAACCTCCATTCTTTAACGGCAAACAAACGGACTCCCATTTCACCAAAGGAATCCCTCCCCATAGGAATCTACGTTGAATTTGCTCTATTCTTAAGATCACACTCACCGGGCACTTAAACATGGAAAGAAAATAAATTGGAATATTAGATAACACTGCCTTGATAAGAACCAACCTTCCTCCTTTAGAGACTAGATTACGCTTCCACGATTCCAATCTGCTCTTTATTCTTTAAACTATTGGATTCCAAAGGTGTGTTCGGCCTTCCTACTCCCAACGGAAGGTGGAGATAGGAAGCAGGCAAAGATTCCAAGGCACAGCCCAAAATCTTCGCAAAGCCAGAAGCAACACTCAAAGATGTATTTATTGCATACAACCTTGATTTTGAGAAATTGGATATGACCAGTAACCAACTCATAACACCTTAAGGACGCCTTTAGATTCAAGATCTGAGAAACTTCAAGAGCAAAAAAAATGAGTGTATCATCAACAAACTGTAAGAGTGATACCTCCACTCTATCCCTCCCAATAAGAAAGCCTTCAAACAATCCCAAGCCACTTCCTTTTTGCACCAATCTGCTAAGGGTCTCAGCAACAATCACAAAGAGAAAAGGAGATAAAGGATCCCCTTGTCTCAAACCCCTTGAAGACTTAAAGAAACCTTTAGGAGAACCATTAATAAGAATGGAAAACCAGGCTGAGGAAATACAATTCCTAATCTACCCTCTCCAACGGCTACCAAAACCCATCCTCCCAAGTAAGTAGTCCAAACACTCCCAATCCACCCTATCATAAGCTTTCTCCATATCTAGTTTACACAAAACCCCGCCCTCACCGCTTCTCATGTATGAATATATTGCTTCATTAGCAATAAGAGAACAATCCAAGATTTGCCTTTTACAAACAAATGCACTTTGACTATCCGAAATAATAGAAGGAAGAACCAATTTAAGCCGGTCCGCCAAAACTTTATAAAGACAACCCACCAAGCCAATCGGGCGAAACACCGACACCTTCGATGCCCCCTCCACCTTAGGAATCAAAGATATGAAAGTAGCACATGTACCTCGGTCAAGAACCAGGCCCTCATAGAACTCCTTAAATAATCGCAAAATATCATCCTTAACATACGCCCAACAAGCTTGAAAGAAAGCAAGACAAAAACCGTCAGGGCCAGGAGCCTTGTCTCTTGCTAAAGAAAATACGCCTTTCTCAATTTCCTCCTCATTAAAGGGAGATTACAGATTAGCATTCTCCTCCAAGCTTAAGTTACCAAAAGGAACCTCTTCAAGGATAGGACGAAACTCCATCAAAAGAATACAAGGACATGTAGAACTCAAGGATCGCCTTTGAAATATCATCCTTGCTAGACACCCTAATCCCATCCACAAAGATTGATTCTACTCTAGTTCTCCTCCTGCACGCACTAGCCATAGCATGAAAATATGCTGTATTTTTATCACCCGCTACAAGCCACTTCACTCTGGATTTTTGACCCCAAGTTATTTCATCATGGAGGAGCAACCCTTTATGCTCTTGTTTCACCCTCCCTAGCTCCTCCCAATCTTCATCCGAGCTCAATCCACACTCCTCTAGAGCTTCCAGCTCCATCATTCTATTTTCCAACAATTGTTTCCTCGCAATAGAAAGCTCATTCCTCTCTTTCACCATTCTTTCAACTTCCTTTTCACATGCCTTAATTTGTTACCAATCACCACATCAGCTGGGCCCACCGAGAGACGGGAAACCCACCAATCTCCTAATCTTTCCTCCATTTGAGGAAGGTTAAGCCAAGCTACCTCAAACCTAAAAGGAGGAGGGCCCCAAGACTCCAACCTGGGATCCAGAAGAATAGGACAATGATCGCACACCGAATGAACTAGAGCCTTCTGGAAAACCTCCGGAACAAGATCCATCCACTCTCCAGAAACGAAGAATCGATCAAGTCTACTCCGACTTTGCCATCTAGACCATGTAAAAGAAGCTCCTGATAAGGGTAAATCCACCAGTTCAAAATCAGAAATAAAATCAGAAAAAGCCCTCATATTTTGACTCACTCTCTGACACCCCAACCTGTCACCAACTTCCTTGATTTCATTGAAATCTCCCCCAATACACCAAGGGTGAGAGCAAAGGTCTCTAACCTTTCCCAACTCCTCCCAAAATAAACCATTCTCAGCCCGAAGAACAGGACCATATACTCCAGAAAAAAGCCACAAAGAATTATCATCGACTTTTCGAAATGACACAGAGAGAAAATTTTCCCCGCCACTCTTCCTGTTTTCTCCACTTGATATCATCCCAAGCGATCAGAATACCACCAGAGGCACCACTTGAAGCTAAAAATACAAAATCTCATTCAGCTTTTAACCCCATACTTCTAACATCGGATCTGGTAACAGACTCCATCTTTGTTTCTTGAAGACAGAAAATATCTGGTTTCATTTTCTTGACAATCTCCTTCACCTGAATTCTCTTTTCCTGAGACCCCAAACCATTTATGTTCCAAGAAATAATCTTCATGATACCACCTTGTTGTTAATGATCTTCCCCTTCCTACCACCCTACCACTAGGATTCCGCCCTTTCACCTTCGAATAGGAACCCTTCCCACTTGACACAGTATCATAGTTAATATTCGATTTTAACCTGTGCAATTCCCGTTCTTTCTTCCTTGAGCTGACCTCTGAAATATTAGCTGAGAAATCGATACCTTCGGAGTCTCTTAATTCTGAAGACTTAATCTCAGACCTAAAATCTTCCTCAGGGCTAGCATAGATCAATCCCAATTTCTTGCTGACACTCAAAGTATAATCAACCATAAATTCAGAAGCCTCCTCCCACTGCTCCTTGCAATGACTACAACCCGAGGAATTCAAATCTACAGCATTCCCAACATCTTGACCCACAAGGATTTCACTATCGCACTCCCAAGACAGAGTACTATGAGCCTCTTTCAAATCAGGTCTCTGCCTTTTAGAAAATGCCATAGAGCCCCCCATGAGAGACTGAAAGGCTTCCAAAGACCCTACCAACTCAACTGGTGTACAATGGGTCGATCTCACCGCTCTTCAGATACTCTGATACAAAGCTGAAAAGGAGTTGTCCCCATAGAAATCTTAACTAAGTTACCAAAGGAAGACTTCATATGGGACCCAAAATTACACCGTTCAAAACCAATTGAGCCACAGAGGTCAATCACCAACTTCTTAGAGCCGCCAGAAATAACAAAACGGAACCTGCGAGAGCTGATCTTAGATGCACTCCAAAATTCAGGTCCATCCACAACCAGGCCACCACGAGAAGACCACCTCTCCATTGACTCACATACCAAATTGGATTCTACCGCATCGCAATTCTCGCACTCCCAATCTTCATTAAAATCCAGTCGAGATACAATTCCACAAGAAAGAACTCTATCATCGCAATTCTCGCATTACTAATGCTCTGTTTGGTTGCTTGTTTTGGGGGGATTGTAGGAGTTTCAAACGCATGAGATCTCCCAGAGATCTCCCCAAAGCATGTTTGATTGTCATTTACACCTTTGACCACTAGACAACTTCTAGACATCATTATTGGTTTTTATCCTAGGTGGCGCCTACGTGGCGGAGATGTTCCCCCCCATAATCTTCTCCCCTTTTTTCACCAAAATGGAGAAATTTGTTGGGGGGAATTAGGAGAAATTCTTGTCTCTCTCTTTCTCTCTCTCTTCCACCTATATTTTGATAATGACACCCTACATCTTCCGCTAATTTCCTCGCGCAACCAAACACTACTCGCAAATCTCCCTCCTAATTTCCTCGCGCAACCAAACACTACTCGCAAATCTCCCTCCTAATATTCTCCCCATCTTCCATTCTTGTCTAATTCTCTTTGACTTATTTTTCTCCTATTCTCCCAGCCATCTACAAGCAAACAAACAGAGCATAATGGATTTGAGAGGAACCACCTCAATGTTAAAGGCCACACCTTCCGAAGTTAATGGACAAATCTTCTCTTTTCTTGGCTCTAATGGATTCCGGCCCAGATTCTTAGAGATTCCCAAGCCCACCATGTTCCCAGCAGGTTGAGGAGGGAAGTTGAAATTCATGCTTGACCAAAACTTTTTGCAACCCCAGCACATCGACCTTTTACGAAAATTTCTAAACCCGCACCGGCAACATCTCCAATCCCCCAAAACCCCAAGCCTTCTTCTCCGAGGGACATTTTCTAATCTTCTCCCTTTCCTATTCTTTACCAGGGACCAAACCCCCTCCGTTATGGGGGCCCTCCGGGTTATGGGGCCCCTCCGGTTTAAAACTCCCATATTAGCATCGCCAGAAAAACCCAACGGAACCAGATTTGCTCCCGTCGCCACACACTTATCGACCCCAGAAGCACTCAGACCCCCTCCTAGTGGAACCAAATTAAACCACTAGCCCACCGAGAACAATCACCCTCTTCTCGAAGTCCGCTAGAAAAACCAACGGCACGACCATCTCTATTACCCACCGGCACCATAACATCTATTCCCATCCCTTCTCAAGATCGATTAATATGAGTAGATATTTGCCCAATCTTGTTTTCTGTCTTTCCCTGGAAAAATGGATTTTTCTATCATTCTACTAACAGAATATGCCAAGAAAGTAAACAGAAAAAGAGATAGGACAACATAACATGATATTGGCACCATCTTTGCTAATATCTCTAAAATTGATAAAGACGAGAATCTCCCATGTTATAAGCCCTCTATCATTATGCCATATTAATACTAGGGCCCTTGAAGCTTGAGTCTTTTTGTCTCTGACGTTTTAAAATACTCCTTAGAAAAATGAGGGAAGGATATTCCATCCAAGTTCGAGCGTTGAGTTAAACACATCCATCACGAGTGAAATATTTGCGAGGATTCTTTAGCCAACTTTTAGTATCATACTCATCTATGGTTGTGTGGCATGAGACGCCCCATTTATTATCTTTTTTGTTTCTTTTGGTCTATGTTCTTTGTTGACGTGTCCTTCCTTTTAAAGTTTTATGTTTCTCAATATTAGTAAATTAGTTGTCTGAAAAATAAAACAACTATTGTACAAAGAATCATATATCAGTTGTTGATGTATCGTATTTTAGCACATTATTGACAAAATTCACAATACGAAAATGTAGCTAGAAAATGAGGTGAAAGATGCAACCATTTATCAGTTTAACCGTGTAAGTATTATTCCCATGTATGATGTATCTAAACCAAGCCAACAGAACAAATATTTGTAATTTGCAACTGCAATCATATCTTACTTAGGTTTTAGTTCTAAGTCAGCACCGGCATAAACCAAACTTTGCTCCAATACATTTTTGGCATCTTCCTCAGTTGAGAATTCAATCAATGCAGTGCCACAGAAGTATTTCTTGTCAGAGACATGGCGCGGTAGCCTCACACTATTGACCTGCAAAAATTCAAACAAAGCACATACAGGTGATCAGACACAATAAATGTTTCCAGCAAAACATGTTGATGAGAATCTCATAACAATTGACAATTGTTATCACATTTGTAGGATTGCAAAAATTCAAACAAAGCACATACAGGTGATCAGACACAATAAATGTTTCCAGCAAAACACTGTGATGAGAATCTCATAACAATTGACACTCGTTATCGCATTTGTACGATGAAATGGAAATCATCAAGCAACTCATAAGGTATTAACCAGCCAATGAAAACACTAACTAGTGGAGATGTACAAAAGCAAGATAGATAAATGAAATTCAGAAAAATGAGACTATAAACTTATAGCTAGCTAGCCAGCCAGTAAAATGTAAATAGGTTGATGTGGCATGTTGAATCTCTACAACATCTCTGGATTCTTTACATTGGATAATCATTTGACTGCCCCATGGAATGCAAAGGTAACAACTCATCATATTTATTTGATAGAACATTATTCAGTTGCTGAAAAGGATGACCGAAACAATATACCATTCAATATATATATATATATATATATATATATAGAGAGAGAGAGAGAGAGAGAGAGAGAAAAGTATTTCTAAGCACGTGCTCAAAAACACATCTGGCCCCACATTTCTTGGGTGATCCAAAGCATTCATTTGGAAGGCCCTTCCATGGATAGGATGTGTACCAAAAATCAGCCCTATCGGACCATCCTAACCCCGCCATCTGTTGAGGGAAAAAATGGGCAGAAACATGAACACACATTGTTTGTCCATTTTCCACTCCACCTTTGATTGGGTTAGGATGATCCTATAGGGCTGATTTTTGGTACACACCTTATCCATGGAAGGGCCTTCCAAATGAATGCTTTGGATCCCCCAAAAAATGTGGGGCCACATGAGTTTTTGAGCACGTGCTTAGATAAGCTATCTAAGCACGTGCTTAGAAACACTTTTCTCATATATATATATATATATATATATATATATATATATATATATATAGAGAGAGAGAGAGAGAGACACACACACACACACCAAATTTGGTGGGTTTCCTACGTAAACCTCATTCTGCTCAGAAGTTTTGAGATTTCTATGGTATAGTAGGTTCTCCCAGCTGATTGTGGTGATGCATCAATTATACACACACACACACACACACACACACACACACCAAATTTGGTGGGTTTCCTACGTAAACCTTATTCTGCTCAGAAGTTTTGAGATTTCTACGGTATAGTAGGTTCTCCTAGCTGATTGTGTGATGCACCAATTATATCTATACAAAGAAAATCTGTCCCGAATATAAACTCTACTTTTACTCATCTTCACTAAATTTTAAAAAGCAAACACTCATCAATATATAGGGAGAAAGAATGAAACTTAAATGCAGGAGAAGAATAAAAAAAAAATATTTTTTCAAATAAGAAGAAAAAGACAAGAAGAAGTAAATGGAGGTAGTCCATAAGATAAATCAAAGAAGGAAAAGGTGCTTCTCACATGGGAATTATAGTGCAAGATTATTCTATCACAATAATAGGAGAGGCTTTATTCTTTAACCCATTACTTGGGGCAGTTCCGATCAAGGTTTGCCAGAGCAGGAAGCGAAAGCGGGAAGTGGGAAGCGGAGCAAAGGCTCTCAGGGAGGTGGGAAGCGGGAAGCGGGAAGGGACAAACATTTTTTTTAATAGTTAAATATTTTTTTAAAATTAAAAAAAACTACTAAAAAATATAAGAAATAATTATATGAACCAAATATTTTTAAAAAATCTTTTTATTAAAAGATTCAACATTTACTTAAAGGAAAATCACTATCAGCTGAAATGCCTGTGTTGACCAGTGCCTGGCAAAAAGAAAATGAAGCTCAGCAATTGTAATCATGCCCATCACAAATTACAAAGTATATTGTTAGAGACATTTTAAAAAAAAAAAAAAAAACAGAACAAAACAAAACAAAACTTCTACCGTTAGACACAGTTCAGAAAATGTTGCAACAAAAGTCCAAGCAAAACACAACAATGTGGGTCCAAAAGTTCCCGAAACATCAAGTCAAATAAAATACCATGAGGAAATATAAATAAAGCATGATTTTGAGCATACATCAATCTAAAATGCTGGCTATGCATACCTTCCCATATTGACCAAAGAAGGACTCTAAATCTTCAAGCTTAACATCGTACTCCAAAGGCGATGCAGCAATTGTCCTTATATCTACTTGCTCTATAACCTCTTCCAACTTTTGGATTTCAGTACTCCTACCAATCCTCTTCCCTGAAAAAAGATAACAGTTAAAGAACAAGAACTCAAAACAAAAAGACATGATTGACCGTGAATGTTCAGAGGCCAGTACATGGATGAAATTACAAAATTCAACCACCAAATGAAATTTGCCAAAAAGGGACTTCTTTAGCCATTCTAATAAATAATCAGAAAGAGGGGAAAAAATCAGTTGTATGATAGAGGGTTCTAATTATTCTAAGAGACTCCTTGAAAACATAAATTAAAATAAGAAACAAACCATCTAACAAAAACCGACATATCTCCAGTCATATCTAACAATCATCCAAAAGGAAAAATGACCCATTTAAACTACACAGACATGGGTTTCTTGTCTGTAACTGGCCACAATGGATATTAAATTTATAATCATCAATCCAAAAAGAAAGCATAAAAACAAACAAATATGTGTTTCTTCTTTTTGCTTCTCTAGAAATTAGCAAAAGTAGGGATTCTTGTTTGGTTGCACAAAAGTTGGGATGGCTTAGGGATTTTTCTTGGCATTTGGGTGCCATGTCAACAAAACTCCTTGTTTGGTTACCAATATAGCATTGAAATCTCTGAAGACCCCAGGGATGTCTCCTGGTTAATCATCGCACGTATGCTGATGTGTCACCATTGTCCCCTCCATCTAATATCCAGGCCCAGAGCCACAAAAAAGGTGAAATTTTGCTTGGATTTCTGGGGAATGATGCTCTCTCTCTCTCTCTCTCTCTCTCTCTCTCTCTCTCTCTCTCTCTTGATAAAGACACCCCTACCACTACTCTACGAGGTTGACAACCAAACATACTTAACACTATTCTCCGAGGGAAGTTCTAGGCAAATCCAATGCTTGTCTCCTCCCTGCTGACTACTTATTCTACTAGTCTCCGAGTTTACGCCGAGCAACTAAACAGACCTTAAAAGAACAAGGTCATTACACTACATTAACAAATCAAGGAGATAAAGAAGAGGAGTAAAATATGCAGCAGTAATTAAGCCCTTAGAAAAAAGCACAAAAGAAAAGAAAAGAAAAGAAAAATGACAAGATAAAAAGAATTAAAAAAAACCCACCATCTTCAGAGAGTTTGAGCAAAGAAGATTTCCTTAGGGTTTCTGCAACAGAAGAAACTGTTTCATCCGACACGTCTTCGGATTTTATGGTGCCCAAATTGAGATGATTTCTCATGCGAGAAAACGAACAAATCAATGCCAAACTAACCACTGAAATTACAGTCAAGATCACAAAAAAAAAAAACTTTTTTTATGGGCAACAAGCAAAAAAAAAAAAATCCTTGAAACATAAATATATTTATAAAGCTTGAATTGAATGAAGGATACATCCATCTTCGCTCTCGTCTATCGATTTCTTGAGGAAATTATCACGCGGGAGATTGCTATCACTGAAATAAAACTCGACCTAAAACGAGAACAAAAGAAACAATATTACACCGATTTGAGACCAAAAAAGATAATAATGATGAGATTATTAACCTGTCTGAGAACGTTTTTCGCAGTTTCCTCGTCCAATGAAGCGATCGCCATTGATTTACAGTGAAGGGAGCTCGGAAACAGTTGGAAGAAAGGGAAAGAGCGGAGAACGACGTCTAGGGTTTTAGCTCTGGTGTTAATGCGTTTGGCTTGGTATTTGAAGGGACATTATTGTAAAATGTAATTATAGTTAATTTAGAGGGATCTTATGGTAAAATGTAGATCGCTCTAAGGAAACTTTTATTAGGTTTGATTCAAGTAAATCTTTTTTCGTGACTGAAAAAAATCGAAGAAATTCTAGAAAAATTTTCCTTTCCAAAATTTTCCATCAAACTCTTGCCTTTACGTGCAAGGGAAGAGCCTAACTTGTAGTTATTGAAAATTGGAAGAAGGGATTTTGGTAGCGGTCCATCGCAAAAGGCATTTCGCATAGGGCTGCAACTCGGGTCGGGCGGGTCGGGTTTTGGAGAACCCAACCCTACCCGAGAAATATCTCGGGTCGGGTCGGGTCGGGTTTTTTTTCGGAAAACCCACGATTCCCAAACCCTGCCTACCCATGATAAATCTCGGGTCGGTTCGGGTCGGGTCGGGTTTTTTCACGTTGACGCAAATTTTTAAGGAAAATTCTTGTTTGGCAAGGCAACTCAACTCATAGAAGCAGAAATTACACTCACATTACACTTGAATCAAACAATGATGTAATTACACTCACCTCACACTTGAATCAAACAATGCTGTAATCAAACAATGTTGTAATTACAATCAAACAATGCTGAATCAAACACTTGAATCAACTCAACTCATAGAGGCAGAAATTACATTCACATACAGTAACAGTGGGTGCGTGGGTTTTCACTTTTAACTTTGGGATAATTACATTTACACCCCCTCTAGTTTCTGACACATCCACTTCCACCCCTATAGTTTAAAACGTGACAAATACACCCCTGTAGTTTCAATTTGTTTAAGGTTTGCCCCCTCAGCTGAAGGTTCGTCCATAGATTGAAGGGTTAGGATGATCCGACGGAGCTTATTTTTTGGGCACACCATATCTATGTCAGGACCCATCAAATGAACGCTTTGGATCATCCAAATAATGTGGGCCCCTACCCGAATCGAAACACTACCAAAAAATCATCCAAATAATGTGGGCCCACATTGTTTGGATGATCCAAAGCGTTCATTTGATGGGTCTTGACATAGATAGGGTGTGCCCAAAAAATCAGCTCCATCGGATCATCCGAACCCTTCAATCTATGGATGAACCTTCAGCTGAGGGGGCCTACCTTAAACAAATTGAAACTACAAGGGTGTATTTGTCACGTTTTAAACTATAGGGGTGGAAGTGGATGTGTCAGAAACTAGAGGGGGTGTAAATGTAATTATCCCTTTAACTTTTAACTAACAATAGAAAAAATGGACATACTATAACTTATGTAACTCGGGTCGGGTCGGGTTGGGCCCCTTCAAACCCGGCTCGACCCGAGATTCATGCGGGTTTTTGAATGCTGAACCCGGCTCGACCCGAAACCCATGAAACCTGAACCCGACCCAGGCTATTTTCGGGTCGGGTCGATGCGGGTTGGGTAAAACCCGGCTCGAGTTGCAGCCCTAATTTCGCAGATGGCTGCATGTGACAGGAGACAGGAGACAGGAGACAGCTCGTGAATGAAGACAAAATCTGCTGAAAAGTGAGCCTCTGTGGCTGTTGTCAGATGCAACAAACCATCCGTGAAATGCCTTCTACTATGGACGCTAGCAAATTCCTTGGAAGAATGGGTTAAAATAAAAGTTTTTAAGGGATACTGATATTAGCACTACAATATTTTGCTATAAATTTAATTAAAAGTAATCAAGATATTGATAGAGAGTAAGAGAGGGAGAGAGTAAGTGAGAGGAAGAGTATGTAAGAGAGAGGAGTGAGAGTGTGTGTGAGAGAGAGTGAGAGAGTGAGAGAGTAAAGTAGAGAGAGATTTTCTCGTTATCTATTTTCATCAACTCATACCCCTTATTTATAGGGGAGGGGATGAGGTGGTTATCCATTAATGGCAACCAAAATTTGGCGGCCATTTACAACACTCCGCCTTCGATAACCATCATACAAAGAAATGACACATTTTTAAGACGGGCTCGGTAAAACCTTGCTAGGAAAAACCTAGTGGGACAAAACCCATAGTGAAAGAAAAAGAGTACAGTCTCCCCTTAAAAAGTAGTTCCCTTTAAGTTGAGATGCTTTATTCGAGAAGATCTTTGAATCGACGGATTCCAATTTTATATCTTAGCTGCTCAAATTGTGCTTTGGGAAGTGCCTTTGTGAATAAATCAGCTCTAGATTTTCAGTGGAACGAATTTGTTGAATACTGATATATCCCTTTTCTTGAAGTTCATGCACATAGAATAACTTTGGTGAAATATGTTTCGTTCTACCACCTTTGATATAACCTTCCTTGAGCCGTGGAATACACGCAGCATTGTCTTCGTATATTATAGTAGGATCTCCCTTGATTGACAGTAAGCCACATGATTCTTGAATATGTTGAATCATTCATTTGAGCCAAACACATTCCCGACTTGTTTCATGAATTGCAAGTATCTCAGAATGATTTGAAAATGTGGCTATTAGTGTATGTTTCATTGATCTCCACGATATAGCCGCATCATTATATTTAAATACATACCCTGTTTGTGATCTGGCTTTATATGAATCAGACAAATATCCTACATCTGCATACCCTAGTAATTGTGAATTTGCCTCACTTGAATAAAACAACCCCATATCAGTAGTTCCACGGAGGTAGCACAGTATGTGCTTGATTTCATTTCAATGTCTTTTAGTTGGTGCTGAACTGAATATTGCTAATAGATTGACTGAAAATGCAATATCAGGCCTTGTGCAATTTGCAAGATACATAAGCGCACCAATGGCACTAAGATATGGAATTCCCAGTCCAAGAAGTTCTTCTCCATCTTCTTGTGGTCGAAACAGATCTTTCTTTGTATGAAGGGAACGTACAACCATTGGAGAACTTAATGAATGAGCTTTATCCATATTGAATCGATTGAGAACTTTTTCAGTATATGTTGACTGATGAATGAAGATTCCCGTTGATGAGTGTTCAACCTGTATACCAAGATAAAATTTTAATTTTCCAAGATCTTTCATTTTGAACTCCTTTTCAAATACTCACCTACTTTTATGATCTCTTCAGGAGTACTAACAATATTTAAGTCATCAACATATACAGCAATAATCACAAAACCAGTATTTGATTTCTTAATGAAGACATATGGACATGTCTTGTTATTTGCATACCCTTCTATTAACAAATATTCACTGAGACGATTGTACCACATGCGACCAGATTGTTTTAAGCCATACAATGATCGTTGTAATTTGACCGAATACAAATTTCGTGGTTCTGAATTATTCAGCAATTTTAATCCTTCAGGGTTTTTCATATATATATATATATATATATATATATATATATATATATATAGAGAGAGAGAGAGAGAGAGAGAGAGAGAGAGGAAATGGTTTCTGCGCTTGAGCACAAAAACAGGGTGGGGCCACATTTTGGGTGGGATCCAAAGCATTCATTTGATGGGCCTTTCATGGGTAGGGTGTCCACCAAAAATCAGCTCCATTGGATCAACGTAGGGTGTCCATTTGTGGGGCCAAATAATGGGCAGATAGTGGACAAACAATATATGTCCATTTTTGGCCCCATAAATGGACACCCTAAGGTGATCAAATGGAGTTGATTTTTGGTAGGCGGATCCATGATGGGGCCTTCCAAATGAATGCTTTGGATCACCCCCCAATGGCCCCACCCCCCTTTTTCTGTGCTCGAGCGTAGAAACCCTTTTCTCATATTCTACTATATAATAAGGATCCGAAAATTCGGAATTGTTTTTTACTTTTTTGAAAATTCTATTTGCTTGACAGGGAGGAATTTCAGGCTAAAATACCATGAATAGCCCTATTTTATCTCCAAAATGATTCCCCATATCCCCTTCTAAAGGACGAAATGAAGTTTTATCCATCCTTGCAAGGGATTTGCTAGCGTCCATGGCAGAAGGCATTTGCAGGTGAGACCATCCACCTCATATATGAAGTCAAAATCTCCTGAAAAATTAGCCTTAGTGGCTGCCCTCACCTTCAACAGACCATCCACCAAATGCCATCCACCAAATGCCTTCCGCAATGGATGCTAGGAAATCCCAATTTTTAATATAAAATTTAAATGGAAAGTCAACATTTGCGGCTCTCTCCCTCTCTCTTCATATCTCCGACCTTATATGCTTTGTGGCCCACTTCATATAAATGTTGTGGAATTTTTTGGCATTGGGCAGTGATAAATTCACCCCCTTGCACTACAATATTCACCCCTATACAGCCCACACCATAGGATGATCCAAACCGTCTGTTTGATGGCCACATTTTAAATAGGCTGTGCCCCAAAATTGCTTTCCATAGGATGATCCTAGCCCTCCGATCTATAGAGAAACTCCATATAATCAAACCTCTATAGATCAGACGGTTAGGATCATCCTATGGAGATGATTTTTGAAGTGGAAGTTTTAGGCATTGGGCGGTGATAAATCCACCCTTTTCTACTACAATATTCACCCAAATTTTTTCAAAATGGACTATACAGCCCACACCACAGGATGATCCAAACCGTCCATTTGATGGCCACAATGTAAATAGGTTGTTCCCCAAATATCTTTTCCATAGGATGATCATAGCCCTCCGATCTATAGAGAAACTCCATATATCCATTTTGGTAGTGTTGAAATGAGCCTCATTTACTTAATTACTCTAATTCTTTTATCTAATTCCGATTCTTCACTATTTACAATTATTGCTTCACTTTTGTATTTTATAATGTACTATGTGTTGCGGTCAAAATTTGGTTATGGCTGAGCTGGAGGTGAAGAGCGGATGAACGGTCTCGATCTGTCCTCGCTGCTTTGTCCTACACACAAGAGAACGGTTAAAGACCAATGCAGAGGATATCCTCCGCGAAGACCCTTCGATACTTAAGTCAGTGACCACAACGGATAAAGAAAACCCAAATGGAATAGTAAGTTTTTGGGAATCGTGTCCTTTACCTTTTGGGTTTTACCTCTATTTATAATGGTTGGATGTGCTAGGGCAAATTCGTAATTTTTCCTATGGTGTGATTACAATACTACCCTTGAGCGGAGGGCATTGAGCCGTAAATACCGCTTCTTATAGGGGTTTTTTGTTGAGTACGAGCAATTTACCTTCTTGCCCTCTTTGCATCAGAGGGTTTCTTTCATACGTGGAGCTCTCTGATTGGGTAGTCATTTTTATCCCCATCAGTTGCCCCCCACTCCTTCAGGCCGTTTTTTAAGGTTTGGGGGAGTAGATTTATTTTATTTTATTTTTATGGCCGACCTCTGGGTCTTAGATGACCTCAGGTTCTATACGACCTTCCCTAGTCGAGCTGCAACTTGGATTTCTGGACGACCTTCTTATTTTGGCGTCGTTTAACAGCTCCTCCACGACGAGCTCTTTTGGCCGGACTCGTCTGTACGAGCTCCTTTGGCCGAGCTACAACTTAGGATTTTGAAGAATCCTTGAAAGGCTGCAAAATATGGAGTTCGGTTGAATTTTCGGACGACCTTCTTATTTTGGCGTCCTTCAACAGCGGCTCCACGGCGAGCTCTTTTGGCCGGACTCGTGTGTACGAGCTCCTTTGGCCGAGCTACAACTTAGGATTTTGAAGAATCCTTGAAAGGTTGCAAAATATGGAGTTCGACTGAATTTTCGGACGACCTTCTTATTTTGGCGTCCTTCAACAGCGGCTCCACGAAGAGCTCTTTTGGCCAAACTCGTCTGTACGAGCTCCTTTGGCCGAGCTACAACTTAGGATTTTGAAGAATCCTTGAAAGGCTGCAAAATATGGAGTTTGGCTGAATTTTCGGACGACCTTCTTATTTTGGCGTCCTTCAACAGCGGCTCCACGGCGAGCTCTTTTGGCCGGACTCGTCTGTACGAGCTCTTTTGGCCGAGCTACAACTTAGGATTTTGAAGAATCCCTGAAAGGCTGCAAAATATGGAGTTCGGCTGAATTTTCGAACGACCTTCTTATTTTGGCATCCTTCAACAGCGGCTCCACGACAGGCTCTTTTGGCCGGACTCGTCTGGACGGGCTCTTTTGGCTGGACTAGCTCCTTTGGCCGAGCTACAACTTAGGATTTTGAAGAATCCTTGAAAGGCTGCAAAATATGGAGTTCGGCTGAATTTTCGGACGACCTTCTTATTTTGGCATCCTTCAACAGCGGCTCCACTACGAGCTCTTTTGGCCGGATTCGTCTGTGTCCCGGGGTACTAATTGTGATAGGAGCACAGTTTATGGCGGTTTGGAGCCAGGGAATCCAATCGTGACATGTGGATGACGCCGATTTGCAGGATCGAGAGGGCGTGGTTATGGCCTCGATTTTCACCCACCGCTTATATAAGGCTAAGGTGATTCCACATTTTCACCTTTACCTTCTATTTCTACCCAAGGTTTTTCATCCGGGTGCCTTTGGGAGTCCGGCATTTTCTGTTTTCAAGATCGGAAAACCCCGTTTTTCTCCGTTTCCGAGTAGGTATTCTCCACTTGTAGGTTATCATCACCGTGCATGTTTTGATTTGGTTTTTCTTCCTTTTTATGTCTTCCGACCTTGGATCTCCTTCGCCCATTGGGGGACGTGTCGTTGGTGAAGTACGGGCCAATTCCCCGGGAGAGGTCACGGTCTTAGATGAGCGAGAGGGCCCCCACATGATAAGAGCCGAGGCCATAGTAGCCGCCCCTGAGGCAAATAGGGTCGTTGCTGATCATGAGCGTAGATTGCTGAAGTTTAGTGATTTAGAGTCCATTAGGGAGGAGTTTCACATCCCTTTGGAACTCCAGCTAAGGCTACCTCGGTCTGGGGAGCGGGCGAGTTCGCATTTGCCCGACGTCAGTGTGTACACAGAGACCTTGAAGGGTGGTTTTAGATTCCCCGTCCATCCCTTCATTGTAGAGGTCTTGAATTACTATGGTCTTGCCCTAACCTAGGTAGTTCCGAACTCCTGGCGCGTGCTCGTCGGTTTCATTTTTGTTATGAAACGAAGAGGTGTGAATCCCACGATCACCTTGTTCCGCCGGTGTGTCTCTTTGAAGAGGCATAAGGAGTACGACTGGATGTATTTTAGCCAGCGGGTCGGTGTGGGGCTCGTTTGTAACTTGCCTACTTCCATTCACAGGTGGAAGAACAAGTATTTTTTTGTCCGTTCTGGAGTGAACTGGCCTTTTACTACAAGATGGAGGGACCAGTACGTAGACGAGGTCAATAAGGTCCCCCAGCTGAGTCCCGAAGAGTCGTCGATCTTTAAGGATCTTTGTGATGATGATCCGATAGACTGTGCCGAACTTACAGAAGAAAGGCTCTTGAAGTGGTGCGGGATTAGCTCGTTTATCGAAGCTCGTGAGTGTCCATAGGCCGAGCTGTGACTTAGGAAATTTTTCTGTTTAAATTCCTTGTTTTCTTTCTCATGCGGTTCTTTTTTTGGCAGAGATGGATGCTGGTGATCAAGCCGGCATAAAGAGAACTTTACAGAAAAGAAAGAGAGGTGCGGCCTCCTCGTCTGCCGCGCTACCTGCAAGGCTAGATCCGTGTAACGCCAGGCCGCCCCCGGTCCAGATTCCTCGTGTAGAGGTGCCCCCACGACCTACCACAGCTGGGAAGTCACCGACAGCCATAAGGGCTTTGCGCGAGTCCCATATAGGATCTGGAGCTCGGACCTCCCCTAGCAGTGGCGACACAGCCGTACTGGCTTAGCCCGCTCCTGGGGGCCAGTCGTCCCGTCCAGCTGGAGAGTTTAACGAGGTGTTCGAGTCGGACTGGAATGTCAATAAGATGGACACCGACATCGGGGATACTTACGTCGCCTATGAAATTGTCTCCAAGGCTCGCCTTCCGCAGGATATCGCCATGGTGAAACATCAGCCCGTGGACCTTCTTCGAAGAGGATGGGCCTCTTCTCTGTACAGTGTAAGTTGTGGTTCGGTTTGCTTGTTTTTCTACGTACATATCTTTTGCTCGGCCTTTGACGTTTTCGAATTGGTCTTCTGTTCAGGCAATGGTCTACGGTGGTTCTTTGATGGACCAATCTTTTTTGGTCGGTGAGACCATCACCGATCTAAACAACAATGTTGCTTCCTTGGAGTCGAAGAAGGAGAATCTCGAAGCCGACGTTCGGGCTCTGGATGAAATAATCAAGAAACTTTGCGATGACCTTAAGGCAGAGACCGAGAAGGTGGTCCGCGAGAGGGACAATTCGGGAGACCTCCTGCGGCGAGCTGAAGAAGCCGAGGCAAAGTTAAAGAGAAAAGAGGACCAGGAGGCCCGGGTAGTAGCCGAGGCCTTAGACCGGTTCAAGGCATCACAAGAGTACAAGGAAGCCATGTACGACTTTAGTACCCTTGCTTATGAGTAAGGTTTTAACGATTGCAAACGGAAGGTGGAGGAGAAGTATAATGATCTTGGATTCGTGATTGATGATGTCTTCATTTTTGGGGATGAAGGTGGTGAAGAAGAGGCTGCTTTGGCAACCTCTCCGGTCCGTACTAATGGTGCACAGGAGGTTGGCCAGGACTTGTCGATCTCTCCGACCCGCACCGACCCTGCTCCTGTTATTTATGACCTCGACGCCTGAGTTGTACTACCGGGCTGTAATTTTGCTTTTGTAACTTGGCCTAGAAGCCCACTATGTATCTTTTCAGATCGTCAATGAAAATGACTTGTGTTATTAATTTGGTTGATTCTTAGTTCGTCCTTTCTCATGGATGTGCATTACCGGCGATTTAGAGGGTTCGACTAGATTTGCGGACGACCATACGTCGGCCGTCGTCCAACCGTTGATACGATGAGTTCGTCCATTGGGTGGACGAGCTGATCCATACGAGCTACAACTTGGGATTTTTTGGATTCCCTCAAACGTTGCGTCATATAGGGTTCGGCTAGATTTGCGGACGACCTTATGTCGGCCGTCCTCCAACCGTTGATACGATGAGTTTGTCCATTGGGTGGACGAGCTGATCCATACGAGCTACAACTTGGGATCTTTTTGGATTTCCTCAAACGTTGTGTCATATAGGGTTCGACTAGATTTGCGGACGACCTTACATCGGCCGTCCTCCAATTGTTGATATGATGAGTTCGTCCATTGGGTGGACGAGCTGATCCATATGAGCTACAACTTGGGATTTTTTGGATTCCCTCAAACGTTGCGTCATATAGGGTTCGGCTAGATTTGTGGATGACCTTATGTTGGCCGTCCTCCAACCGTTGATGCGATGAGTTCGTCCATTGGGTGGACGAGCTGATCCATACGAGCTACAACTTGGGATTTTTTGGATTCCCTCAAACGTTGCGTCATATAGGGTTCGGCTAGATTTGCAGACGACCTTACATCGGCCGTCCTCCAACCGTTGATACGATGAGTTCGTCCATTGGGTGGACATGTAAGTGAAGATTTAAGCGTTCATTCTCATTGTTGAAACAAACAACTGATTACACAACTGGGTCAATTACAGCGATTATACAATTCGTCGACCCATCACCCCTCGTGGTCGTTCAAACTCTTTCTTATCCCTTCCAGTAGGATACGATTAGTTACTTCGGTTTGCCCGTTAGTCTGGGGATGGGCTACCGATGTGAACCTCTGCTCTATCTCAAAGTCTGCACAGAATTTTTTGAACATGGCGTTGTCAAACTGTCTGTCGTTATCGGTGATGAGGATTTTGGGGATACCAAATCGGCAAACTACCGCTTTCCAGAAGAAATTCGTGATATTCTGTTCAGTAATTTTTGCCAAGGGCTCCGCTTCGACCCACTTTGTGAAGTAATCGATTGCAACGACTACGAACCTTCTTTGCCCGCTAGCTAGAGGGAAAGGTCCCAGAATGTCCATTCCCCACATTCCAAAGGAAATTGGGCTTAGGATCGGGACTAAGGATGTTGCGGGGAGATGGTCCGTTACAGCAAACTTCTGACATTTCTTACATTTTTTACAAGCTCCGACGCGTCTTTTCTGAGAGTAGGCCAGTAGTATCCTTTTCGGAGTATCTTGTGATCAAGGGCTTTTCCGCCCAAATGCTCCCCACATATGCCCTCGTAGACCTCTCGAAGTGAGTGGATTGAGTCGGTGGGTCCCAGGAACTTTAGATAGGGCCAAGAATATGATCTTTTGTACAGTTCGCCTCTGTGCGTGAAACGAGCAGATCGTTGGATGATCTTACGAGATTCCTTTTAATCTCCAGGCAGCGTCCCGTTCCTCAAGCACTCAACAATGTCGTCTATCCACGAGGTTTCTCGGTTGATATGTAAGACCGTTTCCTCCTTGGCATCGACATTTGCCTTCTTTAATACTTCTATGTGCACCGCTCCCAGGTTTGTGTACCCCGACGAGGCCAATCATGAGAGGGCGTCGGCTTTTGCATTCTCTGTTCAAGGCACTTTGACAACTTCGAATTTTTTGAACATCTGGGCGAGGGTTTTTACCTTCGTCAGGTATTTTGACATCCTGGATTCTCTGGCCTCATATTCTCCTAGGACTTGGTTGGTGACTAGCTGGGAATCGTTGTGAGCTCGCAGGTCGTCTGCTCCAACCTCGAGTGCTAACTTCATCCCCGCAATGAGGGCTTCGTATTTGGCCTCATTGTTGGAGGCTTTAAAATAGAAACAAAGTGTGTATTCGATTGAGAGTCCGTCTGGACCGGTCAGTATTAGCCCAGCCCCAAACCCTTGTTTATTCGAGGAGCCGTCAACGAAGAGGCTCCATTCGGGATCGCCGAACGGTTATGCAGAGTTCGCCCTCTGGAAGATTATTGCTTCCTTTGCCGTGGCTGGTTCGCCAAGCGCTGGCTCCTCCCCTCTGGTGTGTTCACCTGGGATGCTGCATTCAGCTAGGAAATTCGCCAATACTTGAGCTTTAATGGCGGGGCGTGGTTTGTAGCGGATATCAAATTCGCTGAGCTCTACAGACCACTTTACCAGCCTCCCAGAGCTGTCTGGCTTGTGTAGTACCTGCCTTAATGGCTAATCTGTTAAGACATCAATAGTGTGCGACTGGAAATATGGCCTCAGCTTGCGAGCTGCCAGTACCAGCGCGTAGGCTATTTTTTCAACCCATTGATACCTGAGTTCCGCGTCATGGAGTATCCGACTGACATAGTACACCGGCTTCTGCTGTCCACTGTGCTCTCGCGCCAAGATAGCGGCTAAAGTGTTTGTTGTGACGGCCAAATAAAAAATGAGTTGCTCTCCGGGCTTGGGTTTACTTAGCAGAGGCGGTGAGGTGAGGTACGCTTTCAGCTGGTCAAAGGCTGTCTGGCATTCTAGGATCCATGGGGAATTTTTAACTCCCTTCAGAGCTTTGAAGAAGGGGAGACACTTCTCCGCAGATTTCGAGATGAACCTTCCCAAGGCGATGATCTGCCCAGTGAGCCTTTGGATTTCTCTGATCGTAGTTGGGGGACTCATCTCCAGCACGACTTGTATCTTCTCAGGGTTTGCTTCAATGCCCCTTTCGCTGACCATGAATCCTAAGAATTTTCCCGCCTTCACTCCGAAGGCGCACTTGGTTGGATTTAACTTCATGCTGTTTTGTCTTAAAATTTTGAATGATTCCTCCAAATCGTCGACATGTTGGCTGGCTTGAAGGCTTTTGACGAGCATGTCGTCCACATATACTTTTATGTTCCGTCCGATTTGCTTTTTGAACAGCTGGTTGACTAGCCTCTGGTATGTCGCCCCAACATTTTTCAGACCGAAAGGCATGACTTTGTAGCAGTACAAGCCTTAGTCCATGATAAACGCCGTTTTGGGGATGTCCTCTTCGTACATTCGGATTTGATTGTATCCTGAGAATGCATCCATGAAGCTGAGTAATTCGTGTCCTGATGTGATGGCTCTTAGCAAGTTTTGCCCGGGCCTCCCAAAGAACGCATTGTAAGTGGACTGGGCCTTAACCACTAAGAACTCTATCATTACAAAGCTGTGGCGAGGGGCGTTGCAGATCCAAACAAGGAGCTTTATAAAACCTTCGACTGGTACGATGTTACCTGAAAAACCGTATAAATGGGAGTCGAAAGGTTTTAGGCGATCTTCTGGAATCCCCATTTGCTTGAACGCATGATAGTACAAGATGTCAGCTGAGCTTCCGTTGTCGACTAACACTTTCTTCACCAGGAGGTCGGATATTATCATATCTATTACCATCGCATCGTTGTGAGCCATTAGGACCCCTTCGAGATCTGCGTCTGAGAAGGATATGATCTGGTATGTTTTCGGCTTCTTGCTAGGGACATGGGCCGAGCTGATTTGTCTGGCATATGCTTTCTATTTTGAAGTCGAGACTCCTCCCGCCGTTAGGCCGCCCGTGATCGTATTGATGACCCCAGCTTTCTCTGGCGGGGCTTCTATGCTCCCGAATGTTCGACTGCTCTGGGCTCAAGTGTTCTAGGGTCTTGTGAGATGGTTCTCTCTCCACTGGACGATCTTTCTTTTTCACAAAGTCTCTGAGGTGACCTCTCTTTATCAGGTCCTCGATTTCTTCTTTGAGGTGACAACATTCGTCAGTGTCGTGCCCGTGGTTTCGATGATATCGGCAGTATCTCAATTTATCCCTTTTACTTTCCTTAGTGAATAACTTGTCAAGCCTGTATCGCTCGTCCCTGATGGCCATGAGTATCTGACTCCTCGGCGCGCTGAGGGGGGTGTACCTGACTTCCCTCTTCTTGGGGCTTTCGTCTCTTCTCTAACTTTTATCTTCCTTGCGGCTCCTTTGGTTCGGAGTTGACGTGTCCCTCTCTTCCTCCTGAACTTTGTGCTTAACGTTATTATTAGCTTCAGGAATAAGGTTAAGCGCATACAGCGTCTCTTCGGCCGTTATGTACTTCTCAGCCCGAGTGAGAAGGTCTGTAAGGGAGGTAGGGGCTTTTTTCGCGATGGACATTCTGAAGTCCGCAGATTTCACTCCCGAGAGGAGGGCGTTCATGGCCGCGGATGGTTCTAAGTTTGGTATTTGCAAAGCTTCTCGATTGAATCTGGCGATGAATTCTTTTAATGATTCTTCTGCATGTTGTTTTACCGTCATTAACGACGAAGTTGTCTTTCGAGTTCGCCGGCTACTGAGGAAATGTTTGACCAGTTGGTCTCCGAATTCTTCGAAGGATTTGATTGAGTTTGGCCGGAGGCTTGAGTACCAATCTCTGGCCGCTCCGACCAGCGTCACTGGGTAAGCTCTGCACATAAAGTCGTTCGACACGCCGTGTATCAACATCATTGTTTTGAAGGTTTCAAGGTGGTCCACGAGGTATGTCGTGCCATCGTACTGAGGTAGTTGTGGCATTTTGAACCCCGATGGTGCAACGACGTGTAGAACTTCCTCGATAAACGGTGGCTTATTATTGAAGGGCCTCCTGTATCCGGAGGAGGACTCTTTAATGAGGTCCTTTAGGCGATGATCAA